>NW_015542896.1:289699-290259 GCF_001515605.1 Sinocyclocheilus anshuiensis
CCCCCCCCCCCCCGTTCCCACCCCCCAAATTGTTAGTCATGGAATCCCTGATGTCGGCCCGCTGCAATTGGAGCAATTAGCCAAGTGCTAAATACCCTCAACGTGTTTTTGCAGCGTTGAGCAATGTAACCAATCACAGACATATCTGTTGATTTCTTGAACGCAATGGCCAATCAGAACGTTTTGTCAGAATTCACTCACCGCTGAAAGCGCCGCTGGTTTTAAGTGCAGTTATGCACGCTCGTGAATCATCTCATGACTAAGTGCAGACGCGATCATAAAGTGGAACATAAAATATGTTGATTTAATTCTGGAACCGGTCCTGGCCAAACCTCCACAGACAGCGCGCGTCCCGAGCGAGATCTAATTCACGGACCATGCGTGCGATTTATGACAGAATAGTCCCACAACTGATCGTTTATTTTTTCCTCAAGTGTCTCACCTTTGGTAACAACGATTCAAAAATGAAACATTTCAGTTGACACGGGAAAAAGACACGGAAAACTTCAGTGAACATCAGAAAAGCAGCGTGCACATTTCTGGTTAAAAATGAAAGGCCA
>NW_015542896.1:290289-309180 GCF_001515605.1 Sinocyclocheilus anshuiensis
AGCAGGCAGAGCCAAGCTAGTCCACAGTTTACTAAACGGTGGCAACCTCTTAAAGTTATTCTCGACTCTGTTGGATTGACTGCTTTGATGCGTTGCAATACGGTAGCGCATTGTTTTGATGCTTACATCAGAAAAAAAAATCTTTTGCTTTTTATTTATTTAATCATTTATTCATTTATGTCATTATTTCATATTTCTTTTTAAGCAAGTACCAGATAATGTGTGTCATCATGTCACAAAATGTTTTTAATAAGACTGAAACTGTAGGCTATTTAACAGTGATCACAATTTAAGAAAAACATTAGGCCGATTAATTAATTTCAACGGTTATTCAAACAACGAATAAATTATATAGGAAAGTGAGCAAAGAACATAAATTTTATAGTATCAACGGAGCTTTTTGAAGACCTGCACTCCCGCGGGACCCAACGCAACAGGGTGCGGCGCGGGACATCCCTTGATGGGCGAGTGTGGGTGCGGGCGGGAAGAGACTCGTGTGTGTGTGCGGGATGCGGGAGAATAAAATGATTCGCGGGACTCCCGCAAAATAGAAATGATCTAAACATAAAGTGTCTAAAACATATAAATTGTTATTTATCTGTTGCACAAAAGCAAAAAGAACACCTAATATTAACATTAAAATTAATGACGTGCAAGCTAGGCATAGATTCTATTTATAACACGTGTTTAAAGGGTTGCGCAATGTAGCCAATCATAGACTCAGCTGTTGATTTCTGGAACGCAATGGCCAATCAGAGGTGATTAAGTTAGAATCTACTCACCACAGTGCTGAAATTGTGTGCTCAAGAATCCTCTCATTTTAACACACGAAGTGTAGACACTGTTAAAAAAGATTAATTGTGCATATATTTATTGTGTTATAACACAGCTTTATGAGATCGCTATTAACTGAGATGTCAGCTTTTAGTGATAATAAAGGAAGCGCACTGCTCGCGTTCTGCCATGCCAAACTATGCACGCAGCAGCCTATGCTTGCTTTTCTGTTAAAAAATAACAGTGGTGATTGTGAATGTTGATGCTTAGCCTAAATAAATATTTTATCGGGAGCGTTTATGCTGGTATGTTGTGGAGCTTAGGAGCTGTTACAGAACCATTTCATGTAAATTTCTTCGATGTACTGAAAAAAATCTATATAGATTACTTTTTTGCGGGCGGGAGCGGGGCAAAACATGAATGTCGCAGGCGGGAGCGGGACCAGATAAGATATATTTCTGCGGGAGCGGCAGTGTTGCCAACTTAGCAATTTTGTTGCTAAATTTAGCAACTTTTCACACTACCCTAGCAACTTTTTCTTCCAAAAGCACCCAGCAACAAATTTAGCAATTTTTTAAATGTATTTGGCAACTTTTGATAAGTGACTCAGACAATAAAAAGGCACACATTTTCCATCCAAATTACACAAAAAAAAGGAAACCAAAGATGCCTAGCAGTACACACATCACGTGTAACACATAACACGTGAATTGGGTTAGCTGCTATTTGCAGTTGTTCAATTTAATAATAATAATTGAATAATTGTTAATTTGATACACTTTGTTAGTAGCTTGTACTTGCGACTGTTGAACAGTTAGTACGCTGTAAGAAAAATGGAAAAGATACTTGTAATTTTCCAGGACATTATCCATTGTAACCCTGTAACCCGAAAACACAATGCGTGTTAAACACAATGCGTAATATAAAATGCAGGTAAAAAACCAATACGGAAAATTCTTTCATATTAACATAGTACTAAATTGTGCCCTATTTTTACAGACTTTTCTTAGAGTGTAGCATACTAACTAACTACTAATACACTGCTTAAAGCATAATTGTTCAGAATGTGTGGTATTACTAGTTTACTTGCTATTAAAACACTTAAACTGTAATCATTCAAAAATGTGTAGGTGTTCAATAATTCAATGTATTTTAAAATACAGTTATTTATATTTTAATATTATATTATGCATATAATTTTACAAACAAATCTAAATTAACATGTATAAAATATATATTTTTGCTGAGATTTGATGTTGTGACAATTTTGTGTCATGATTACGCAATGACTTCATCGCGCAATAACATCACAATGTCATTTAGCAACTTTTAGCAAGAAATCAACCTTCCTTTAGCAACTTTCTCTGAAAATTAGTTGGCAACACTGATATGATTTGTCAGATTTTGAAAATTTAAAGTGAATGTAAACACACAAATTGTTTAGTTCTCAGTGAACTTTGACCTGAATGTCTGCTACAGGCTGATATGAGTTACACACAAATTATCTTGACAGCCTTGTGTGACTTTGTCATGCCCTTAAAAAGTCAGCTTTTTGTGTTGTTTGTGTGCGTATTTGAACAATTGTTCCCTATGTTACAAGGCTCTTTTCTTAATAAAACACTGGTACCGTCTCATTAAATATCTTAAAGATGAAAGACTCTCATCTTTTGCTACTTATTCCATCCCTTCGCTTGCTTTCAACTCGCATCAAGCAAATTAAAGTCATATTTGTCCTGTGAAATTTCAATACCTAACCATGTCAATGAATGGTTTTCTTGCTTAACTCTATGATGCAGTAAGATAAAACATTGAAGTTTTGACAAGCCAGGACTTGTTGTGGATTACAGCTTTAGTAGATATGTTATGAGTCTGACAGTGGAGCTGTGCCCAAACCCCGCGAGAAGGAAAATGACCTCAATGTTTCGTGCTCACAATGTGCCCGCTCAACACTTGAAACACACACACATATATAGCTAGAGCTCAGTTACGTAACGCTGTTGAGGATGGACAAAGGCTCTGCAGGAGACATTGTGTGCCGTCCCTTGCTCTTTCTCTGTCTTCCATCAGCACTTTTAAAATGAATAGTGCTCAGAGCAAGGCCAGTGATTTTGGTCTCTGAAGCTCACACATCCAATACTCGCTTCCACTGCTGCCAGGGGTTAATGGAGAAAAAGTTCTGTTTTTATGGACACGTGGAAAAAAATGCTGCGCCGATGATTTTGATTATAATATGTATATGCAATACACACACTATAGAACTTGTTGATTAGCGTATTGGCACTCAAAGATACTGTAAAGAGATACCATGGTACAACAAACATGGTGTGGTCCTTTTTGTTGGAATTAGAAGTAGCAGACTTGCATTTAACATTCACCATCTTTGGAAATGTGTGATATGGGTTAATTAAGTGAGGAAGACTTTGGCAGGTGCTGGATTTAACAGATTGCAGAGGTAGTTAGGATCTTAGGTGAGTTCAAAGATTTGATTCATGTTTGATTCACGTTCAGCCAGCAGTGACGTTTGTTCGAAACACACAGGCTGAGTCATCCTGTAAATACCGTTCATAGCACTGCAGACACAGCAGTCGCTTCCTGTGTGGGTGAATCTCAAGAACAGCACGTCTGGCTTGTTTTTCTCTCTAAAATAAAATATATATTTAATTTTAATAAAATAAACCTATTCTTAGGACCATTTATTTATTTATTGCATTTTAACATTGTGTACATGACATTAAGTATATTACTTAGCTGATGTGGTATGTTTTGTTTTTTAGGAATCATTATTATTATTATTGTTGTTTATTTATTTATTTTTAGTTTATTACCCATAAAGTACTGGGATATGGATGCACATTTTTATTTTTTTATTTTATTTTATTTTTTTTATTTTATTTTATTTTATGGCAGAGAGGGGAGAAAGGGTAATTATTTGTTGTCCTATATATAGTCTTCATATTCTTTATGTAAAATTTTTGCCTTTATTTATAGACCCAAACATGTTTTTGACAGGGTTTGGGATTTTCATAGGTGTCTGTTAAATGTCTTATGTTTAAGAAATAGATGAAACATGCATCCAGTTTTGATGATCCATACTATTTGAGGCCAAATTGAAGATGACTTGCTAGCCAGGCATTGAAGGCTGTGTGTGTATGTGTGTGGGTTGCACATGTAGATATTTCTTAACCACCTCGTTGTGTTTCTTTAACACCCACCAATAAGATATTCTTTGAGTGCTTGCAGGTCATGCACAACGTGATGTCTCTGTCCCAGCAGAGAGAGTGGCCTCCAGTCAAGCTGCTCGCCAAAGCAGAGGCTGTGAAACATGTCTCACTTCACCTCCATCACTGCCCAGCCTGCAAAATAACACACACAATGTCTGTGTCTGCAAAGCCATTGCACTTTGGATTCAGTCATGCATCCATTTTGTTTGCTTCTCCATTTCTGTGTTTGGTTTGACATTTTTGCTTTTTGTTTGTCTGTTTGTGTGTTTGCCATCTCAGCTTTGTACCAATGGCTAGAGGCCGATCGTCAGGGCAGGGACCCAGAAGCCGTGGCAGCAGGTAAACGTCATCATTAACTCCCTCACTGCTAAGCTTCCTTAAATTTCTCCATTTTTATTTCCAGTCCTTCGTTCTTTTGGCCCTGATTACACCTGGTATTAAGATCCACCTCAAATGATTTGATCTCAAGTGGTCAGGCAAGAGAGATTGCTGTTTAAACCTCATATTTATATGCTTCCCAAATGTATCCCCTGTGTCTACTTGTATAGACTTTGAGGGGAGGGTCTCTGATTCTGTAACTAAATAGGTTGCTTACTGCATCAGTGCATTACTGCCTAATGGATAAAGCTCAAAAAAGTGAAAACAATCACCAACAACCAAGCACTTCTCCCAAATATTAAACTAATCACAAAATCTCAAAATTAATATCCACATTTCATACTGTACATTTTAATATTGTGATTTAAATTCACTTGTAATTAAAATGAGTTTAATTATTTGAAGATTTCAATTAGAATTTTATAGATAATTTAATATAACTTTATTGTAATAGTTATTGATTAAATGTATAAATAAATAATTCGTTTTAAATGATTTAGAAATTAAATTTTTGGAACGTTTTGACATGTATTTTTATTTTATTTTAATATTTTAGAATTTTATTATTACATTATATAATGTTATATTATTGAATAAATCATAGTATTTTATTTTTTAATAATTTAGAATAAATATATTATAAGAGTTTAATATTTTAATATTATAGAATTTTAATGTTATAGAATGTTTAATATGATTTTCATATTTATCAGTCAAATGTGTAAATAAAATAAATACGTTTAATATCCAGAATTTGGACGTTTCTGCAGTTCTGTGTAAATAAATGTATGCACTTTTTGTGGTTGTGTAGTTATTTTGTTTTGAAGCTGCTTCTAACCATTTTAAAGCCCTCATTTTAGTGTACCATTTGCTGTCCGAGATTAATATTTAATATTTAGATGAATATTTACCTTTATAGAATATATACAGATGTAATGTGGTCATGTGTTTTGACTACCACTTGACTTGACTGGACATATTAAGAACACATTAATGTGAATTGCAACCCATTTTGTTTCTGTAATTTGATGTATTTCTGAGGGAAATGGGCTGTTCAGTTAGGAAAAATGTACGGGACTTCATTATATCCATCAAGGATTGATTAAATGGTGCTACATATCAGAATGAAGCAAGACGGAATACCAAGTGTAAACGGGGTCATCGTTTTCATTTAGCTTTCAGTCCTTACTACTTCCTCCCTCTTTTCCTCTCGTTCTCTCTCAGTTTGCGATATGCATCATAGTTAAATGTGGGTCATTTGCCTCAGCTTGTTATTTTAAATCGGTTTCTGTTCTCTTGCAACACTCACTGTCTCTTACTCCCTCCCTGTCTTGTTTTTCTGCTGTTCTCCTGCTGTTCCTGCTATCACTTCATGGGGTCTTTCTCACATGTATGCCTGCGGCCTCAGACTCTCTCTGTTATAAAGGGCTTTAGTAGATTTCTCCTCCTCCCTGTCCCTTCCTGTTAGCTAATGCCCAGGGCTGTCTGTCACACAGTCTCTCCTGCCAAATCACCGCTAGTTCACCCCACAGCACAGACGCACGCTGTAAAAAATCTTCATACATGATGACAAAACATGAGCTAGATGGTTAATTCGACTCTATATTAATTACCTTGCCTCATTCAGAGTGACTGAGTGCTGTTTTCATCTCAAGAATGTACTTGTAACATCAATATCATCAGTTAGTTGTCTTGTTTATCTTTTCATGCTAACTGCGCGCTCTATCTAGTTTGCTTCACATCCATTCGATTTAAATCTCTGCTTTTTAACTTTCATCAGATCCAAATCCTGCATGACATACTGTCTGCTCCTGTAATCTGCACTGTTGTGGCATTCATGGCACTGTAGCGAATCAGCTCATAAGGGAAATATGAATAATTAATCATAACTATTTCCAATCTATGTTCCAGCTTGTGTTTTGCTGTCAAAGCTATGCTGTTTTCATCTAACACTGTGGGCTGCATGTGTCGGCCTGTTTGAGACACGCTAACATGCACTGAGCCAGAAAAGCAATTGTGTCTCATGAAACTGTTGCATTCATGATGGTAGAAAGCGACACATAATAAATCTTGAAAGCAATAACTAAAGTATTTTTTCTGTGAATGTATGAGACATCCGATTCAGTAGCTGCTATAGGGAAATAATAAGAATATCAAAGTGCAGTAAACAGTAAAAACTTCGTGCGCTACAAACTAGTGTGTTTATGATTAAGATAATACATTAAAATAATATTGTAAAAAATACCAGTTTGCAGTTTCAAGCAGCATAACGAGCTGTTTTGTACAGCTAAAAATAACTGGAAGCGAATGACACCGGAAGCCAGACACATTAAATTTTATAAATGGCCACATCTGTTCTAACTTGAAAAATAAGGTGGCTAACCAAAGTATAAAACTTAAATATGAATAATATTCAATATTATTAAAGCAAAACCACAAACTATTAATGTAATTTCCTGCTTACGATTCACTAAAATACATTTTAAATCTCAAAAAAATTATATCCTAAAGATATTGTGTGTATATATTAGAAAAATATTTATATTATAGTAACAATTAGTATACTACACTGTTTTCAGCATCAGTTTTTGTACATTTACTGAAAGGTTTTATTTGATCTTTTTTTATGCATGTATGTATTTATTTATTTATCTATCTATCATGACTCGGTTATAACATTCTTATTATGGGGTGTATGAGGGGGAAAATGAATGCTGCTGATCATGGAGAACAAACCCAGATGTGGGTGTGAGTATGTTAGTGTTGAGGTTAGAGGGTGAGGAATCCTGCTCAGACCAATACTATCCCCTCGCAGACAGCTGTCGTATCTGGGTCACATTTAAATGGTAAATATGAGTGGATTATTCTGTCCAACGTACTTGAGAGAGTTGTAGTAATCATGTCACAGCAATGTTTGTTTTAACAAGTTATTAAGCTATCAAAGGAAGGTGTGAAATTGTGCGTGAAAATTGTGAGCAATATGCCAGATTTTTATAAACCGAAACTGTTGAAATATACAACTAAGTAAACATCTTACAGAAAGTTTCATCACAACTAAGTAGATGTAAAGAATGAAATCCTCTGCAACTTGTTCACATGCATGCCTCCATAACGTACCGTCCTCTCAGAAGGCCTTGAGGTACACAGTTTAGTGGCAAATCCATGAAACCTTTATCAGTTTAATGCAGTGTAACTGAGACACATGACAAACCTCTTCTTATATACGACCATGAATAAGAATTCAGACACACTTATAGCATAGATGCTTTTGCAATTTAAAGCTTATGAATATTTTAAAAGATGTTTCCAGGCGTTTACTGTCCTTAATACCTATTCCTTTCCTCTCTGCAGGAGAAAACTTTGATCAGAGCCCCCTCAAAAGGACCTTCAAATCCAAAGTGCTTGCTCGCTACCCAAAGAACATCGAGTGCAACGCATTTGACCAGGATGCTGTTAACATGGTAAGTGACTTCATTACTTGACACTTTTACCTGTTTGGTTTACACCTTTGATTTATTACCTCCGGCAGTGATTTAAACTGTTTTTTTTTTATATCATTCTTTTGTTTTGTATCATTCTATTTGTTTTGCACTTGTTTTGTATAATTATTTTGTGTTTTGTTTCATTCTTTTGTTTTAAGGTTTTGTTTTTTTTTCACTCTTTTTGTTTTTGTATCATTCTATTGTTTTGTTTTGTTTGTTTTGAGTTTTGTATTGTTTATTCATTATATATTTTATTATTCTTGTTTTGTGCACTTGTTTTTTTGTTTGTTTTGTTGTGATGTTGTGCTTTTTTTGTTTTATTTTTTTGTTTGTTTTGTTTGAAGTGTGTTTGGGACATGTGCCTTTCAGAGCATGCTGAGGCTTGATGACTAGGGTGAAATTTTATGCCAAATTTATCATATCCAACACATCTAAACTTGTTTGATTTCTGTTACAAATAAAGGTTCCCACACACAGTCTCACTGTTTCTCATATTAGTCATAAGATAGATCTGTATCTGCATTGATTTGGAGTGCCATAATGTGTACATGTAGACTCTCACTTAGGGCTGCATGATAAATCGCATGCGATATTTAACGCGCATCTTGTCAGAAAGTCGGTTCCGTTATCAGCGGAAATATCGCATGCGATTTATCGTGCAGCCCTACTCTCACTCATTCTGTAGTTGCATGCAGTGATCAGCTGAAGGGTTTGTTTTATTGTCCCAGAGCATGCAGAGGTAACGAAAACCTCTGACCTATCGTTCCCGTGATGCAAGGTCGTTTTTTCCATCAGCAAACGAAAACGGATGCTTAGTGGTAGTGACACCAGCATCAATTATTCAACCCAGGCTCTCTGCTTACGTCGGCATGGAAACGGCTCATTGTGTGTGTTCTCGCTCTATAAAGGAACACCTGAAGTGTTCAGCGCTGCCAGTCATGATACTATCACATAATTTGAGGGGAAAAAAAACAACGTTATGATGTTTCTGTTGAGTCATTTTTAAGGCCAGTCTCTTATCTGCAGAGATTCGCACATAAAAATATCCACCCACACACATTAGAAGTGCTTGAATGACAGCTTGCAATCGCAGAACGCCATTTTAGTTCTCAATCCTCCAAGGCCTGGATAAAATTCCCGTAGAGATTACTTTCATTTTTCAATTCCACTTCTAGCTAATCTTCTTTCCATTCCTGCACTCTTTTGTTCTCTGTCCTTTCTCTCTCTCTCTCCCTCCATTTCTCTGTCTTTTCAGTTCTCTACTATTTCAGACGGTGCACGAATGACACTTTATTTTGGTGACCATGTTAACTCATAATGCATGTGCAAGCAGCACGGTGCTGCGTAAATAAGAGCGAAACGGAAGCATAGGTGCAAAAGTGTCCAATTTTTGCCTTGTGTAGTCTAGGAAACGTGCTGAAAATGTACTGTAAACCTATTTGTCAACACAATATTTTGCAATTATAATCTTTTATGTAGTAAATAATAAAGTGAAATGCTCACCTATAGTTTGAAAAAATGCAAGTTGCATGCATGCAGACACTTTCTGTTTAGTAAATCTGTTTGAAATAGGCTATACTCTCTTCCTCTTGTACATATTTTGCATATATCAGTTGTGTGTGTGCATCTTTGAATCTTTGCATGTGTCTGTTTATTAAGTAGATGTCAAAAGAACAGTTAAAGATCAATGGTTTATCATTACGCCATCCAGTTTAAATCAATGTAGTCAGGTCAAATGCATTTTGGAGTTCAAATCATACTGCCACATATGATATAGAGGGTGACTGAAATGTTTCCTCCATCTAAATGTGTGTAAAATCTTGAGGAATGAACTGCATGTCTTTAACATTGAACAGCCAACTTATAACTTGCCATTTCTCACTGTACTTTCATTAAAGTAATGCAGAGTAAGAGGAAAAGCCATCATCCAGAGCATATAATGTGATTGGCTGTCTTTATTCTGGCGCCAAAAACCTCTTCAAATAAAATAATAATAATAATAGTAGTAGTAATAATAATAATAACAATAATAATTACTCCAGTTCATAAGCTCATAAACTTGTATTTATTTTAGTTTGATTGATTTTATTTAATAGCTGGAGCTAATGTTGGAGATCATATATAACAATACACAGCAAACAAACATAAGTCTAGGAAAAAAAAAACATGGTACTGTTTGTTACTTTTCCTGTGTTCATCAGAATTTTTTTTTTCTCAGCGGAGTGCTACGGTTCACTTCGTTTTATGCTGTTGTAGGAAATGTAAACAGTAGACACCCTGCATATATCAAATTGCACAATGAAGGCAGCATTAAGAAATGTGTAGTTACTGAAGCAATAAGTAATTTTCTCTTTCTTTCTCTACAGCTCTGCATGCCCAAAGGTCTGTCATTCCGAACACAGCGTGACAGTCACACCCCACAGTTCCACTCTTTCCTCATCACGAGAGAAGACGGATCTCGCACTTATGGTTTCGTTCACACCTTCTACGAGGAGGTGACCAGCCCTCAGATCTGCTCTGCCATGCAGACGCTACACCAGATGCACCAAGCGGAGCATAATGAATCTGCCCACAACTGCCCTTCATCATCGTCCTCATCCTCCTCTAGTATGGACTCTTTAGCCAGCAGCCTTGATGAAGTTGAGTCTCCCTCCTCAACTTCCTCCTCACAAGGGGGCCGCACGAGCTGTGGCTGCTCTGGCGAAGGCTACGACTCTGTTCGCGACACTCTGTATGTGTCCAAAGCTATGTGTCTAATCACGCTCATGCCCTTCATGCACGCCTGTAAAGGTTTCCTTTCCCAAGTACACCGTGCTGTCATCTCCCATCAGCCGCCCCCACTTCCTTTGGAAAGCTACATCTACAACATCCTCTATGAAGTACCTTTGCCACCGCCCGGACGCTCTTTAAAGTTCCACGGAGTGTATGAACCTATCCTGAGCCAGAGGCCTGGTGTCGGGGAGCTGCCGTTGGCTGATTTCCCACTGAGTGAGGCCTTCCAGTTGTTGGGAGTGGAAAATCTGGTGCAGATTTTTACTTGTGTCCTACTAGAGATGCAGATCCTCCTCTACTCACAGGGTAAGAAACCTAGAATTTTAGCTTAGGAAATGTGGTTTTTGTTTTGTTTTTCCATTTTGTTTGATCTTGTTTGTTTGTGCCTGCCTAGTCCAGATTCATCCACTTTTGCTGGCTTTCATTTAGTTTTGTTTCAGTTTGGTTTTGTTTGCTTTCGTTTGTTTTGTTCATACTTGTTTGGTCACGCTTTGTTTTGTTTGCTTTCCTTTGGTTTTGCCTGTTTGCTTGGCTTTGTTTTGTTTCATTTGATTTCGCTTTAATACGTCTTTTGTTTGGTTGTTTAGTTTTGTTTGCTTTCGTTTGTTTTGTTATTCATTTGGTTTCGCTTGGGTGTGTTTGCTTTCGTTTTTTTTTTTTTTTTTTTTTTAATTCGGTTTTATTTTATTTTATTTTATTATTTGTTACAATTATTAAATGATAAAATAAATAAAAAATCTGTTTAGAAATAAATATATATTTATTTATTACAGTAATGTAGTGTTTCCAAATAATATATAGACTTTTTGGACTTGTAATGTCTTATTATCTAAAGATTAAATGTCTTAATGCCACAATAATTTTGTGGTTTAATTAATGAAATACAGTTTTAAATATATTAACCGATTGACAATCCCTACTTTTGGGGAAGTTGTGGCCTAATGGTTAGAGAGTCGGACTCGTAACCCAAAGGTTGTGGGTTCGAGTCTCGTACAGGCAGGGATTGTAGTTGGGGGGAGTGAATGTACAGCGCTCTGTCCCACCTTCAATACCATGACTGAGGTGCCCTTGAGCAAGGCACCGAACCCCAACTGCTCCCCGGGCGCCGCAGCATAAATGGCTGCCCACTGCTCCGGGTGTGTGTTCACGGTGTGTGAGTGTTCACTGCTGTGTGTGTGCACTTTGGATGGGAAAAATGCAGAGCACTAATTCAGAGTATGGGTAACCATACTTGGCCACATGTCACGTCACTTCACTTTATGTCACGTCACTTTTATATCAAGCTTACAGGCTATTTGTGTTTGAATTTGCACCCCTGATGACTTAAGTCTTGACTGTATGCAGATCAGTTCATCTCTTATTTAAGCATTTAAATTTGAGTTCTGATGCTGGGAAGTGCATCTTTGCTGGTCCTATGATGTGGAGACTGAGTGAATGTGGAGGAGCCTAATGAATATTACATTACCCTGCTGCAGCACATATGCTTTTCAGCAAACACAAGCTGATACACATGCTAATGAATTCCTCTGACTGTTCTCCATATAAACAAATGATGAGATTTTTATGAGAAACATCTATTAATAATAACATTGCCCTGTTTTAGTAAGTCCACCATACAGTATTACGTGATAATTTGCCTTTCATCTAATTTAACTTGGATCCCAAGATCCAAATTGAACCATTGTCACGTGCCAAATGCAAGTTGAAAGGACTTTGGTTAATTAAAACAGGTTTCAACATAACTCATAGTTATGATCTTCACTGATGCGTTTCATTTATGTTTGCAAGTATAGTAGGGAAAAAGAACTAGATAATTAACTTTTATATTGACAAAAAATTATATATTTATACTAGGGCTATAGGGCTGTATTTATACTAAATTTAATCTTAATTAATTACACAATGTGGTGATTAATTAATCTAATTAATCACACATCATATTTGTCAGAGGAATTACCCCCAAAAGCCATTATTATGTTACATGAGAAAAGCTTCAAATAGACATTACAAAAAGTAGCTTTAAAAATAAATATTTTAGGATTGAACCTTTATTATTTATTTTTTAAATTTATTATTTATAATTGTATTTATTTATTTGTTTGTTTATTTTTTACTGTTATTTTTCCATAATACTGAATACAGTTTAATGGATGTTAAGACATTTAAGGTAAATTTTATTTAAATAATTCACTTGCTAGTGGCAAAAATTGAATTTTAAAGCCTAATTTCAACAAACTTGTATAATGATTTCTTATATTAATTTATTTTGTCAGTTGAAGTTGTGTTGATATTTTTTTCTTTTGTCTGTGTACGTCTAGATTACCAGAGGCTCATGGTGGTTGCGGAGGGAATCACAACATTGCTGTTCCCGTTCCAGTGGCAGCATGTGTATGTGCCGATCCTTCCCGCTTCTCTTTTGCACTTCCTGGACGCCCCTGTGCCGTATCTCATGGGCCTGCAGTCCAAAGAGGGCACGGACCGCTCCAAGCTAGAGCTGCCTCAAGAGGTAATCTGCACAGACCTGCACATTCACACATTTTATCACTGCCTCTTAGAAATCCCTGAGATGTGGACGCATCCATCAAGTAGCCTTTATAAATTTGGAGCCGGATTGGTTTGTGACGATGGGTGATCTGCATATGAGAACACCCTCAATGCCTTTAAAAAGCACCAGAGGCCTTTGCTGAAAATAGCCTAACCAGTATGAGGCTCTTCTTTTGCAGTCCTTGTTTCCCTCTTATTTCTTCGAGGGATACAGGAATACAGTGCTTCCATGTTTGACTTGTATCATTAGCTTCAGAGCCTTCGTTTCTTTGTGTCGTGCTGTATCAGAATTCTTAGCAGAGGTTAATTATTCATGGTTTGTCCGTCTGGATGCTGCAAGGCTACCCTACATCCTCATCCCTAAATCCCATTTTCCGTAACTCAACATTCAGTTTCCCTGCTATGCATTCTCTTTGAAGTCACTCTGACCCAGAAAAAAAGACTAATGACAACGAGAGCGAGACCGAAGGGGAACAAGAGAGGAGATGGCTCATTTTGGAAAAGCAGCATGGGTTTCCTTTTTACTGCATTCATTTTTGTGTTTCTGTTTGCTGTTTGTGTATATAAACTAATGTTTCAAAGTTTGGGGTCTGTAAGATTCTAAAATATTTTAGAAAATCTCTTATGTTCACAAAGGCTGCATTTATTTGATCAAACATACAGTAAAAAAAAAAACAGTAATATTGTTAAATACTGTATTATGACCATTTAAACTAACATTTAAAATATTTTAAAATGTTATTTATTCCTGTGATGGCAAAGCTGAATTTTCAGCATCATTACTCCAGTCTTCAGTGTCACATGATCCTTCAGAAATCATTCTAATATGCTGATTTAGTGCTCAGGAAACATTTGTTGTTATCAATGTTGAAAAGAGTTGCGCTTCTTAATATATTTGTGAAAACCATTATATTTTTCAGGATTCAGTGAATAGAACATCCAAATGAACAGCATTCATTTGAAATGGAAACTTTTGTAGCATTATGAATGTCTTTACTGTCAATTTTGATCAATTTAATGCATCCATGCTAAATAAAAGTATGAATTTCATTCTTTAAAAACAAACAAATTTGAATAGTAGTGTAGAAACTCTAGAAATAATACTCAAATAAAACTCATTTAAATGCACAGCGCAGACATATTGAGTAATATAATAAATGATAAAATGATATGATTATTTACACTTCGCCTTATCCACCAGCTTTTTTTCACTGACCTTGTTGCAGGGCATTTTGGGATTGCTGTTTCTGTAGTCATCTCTTGAGGCTGGATTCTGCTAATATGCTGCTCTTCTCTCAACAGTTTCCTTGTCCTTGCTTCCAAACCACAAAAACAGGTTGTCTAATATGTCCTTGTATATAACAGCACTCTGAGGATGGCTCACAGTGACATTTAGTTAAATGATTATGCTTCAGCTCCTGTCCATTGTCTTTGCCCATTTCAGATCAGGATTCTTCTGACCGGGAACAGTATTAAATGAGTGTTGGATGCGTGTATGCAGTATAACACAAACGTACATGTGCACAAACCTGTATGCCCACGCTCATGTTTTTGTAGCAGTGCAAAAGTAGACATTAAAAAAACTACATATAAAGAAATCTGACACAAATTTCAAAATTATATACACTCATATGAGATGAAGACAGTTATAAAAACGAACCCAAATTGTTAATTAATAGGAAAAAAGATGTCATATTTTTATTTAGCTAAGTCAAACACATGCATGCTGGCCTAAATGCTTCTTTCTGACAGGCTGTCAGCATTGTGGCCTGACAGAACGGACAGTTCTGCTTGACTGATTTATTTTTACAGCAACAAGGTCACGCTCACACACTCTCTCTTGAGGGCATTTTCACTGCATGAGCTGCACTGCATGTGACTGAACAGCAATGTGTCACACAGTGAGATTTTGGATGATACACTGGATTGATTTTCCCTAATTCCAGATATTGGGTTTGGTTATTAGGTCAGTACAGCTGATGATATGCTATTGCAGCTTTGGGTCAGTGCGTGTGTGTTTGAATACTGTAATTTCCCAGCATGGATTTGTGTTTTGGACATGTGCTTTGTTTGGCACATCAGAATGAAGTTGGCTTATAATGTAATCTTCATGTTAATGTAGCGATTATTTGGCTAGGTTATTATTATTATTATTATATTACTATATTATTTTTTTAACCGAGATCCAAATTGTCTGCTTTTAAAACCAAAATACACGCAATGCCACTCATTGTTTGGCCACACATTTTACTTCAAAACACTCTTGTTTGTCATTGACCCATATACACAGACACGCAAACATCAATTTCCTTTGTCACAGCATTATTGGTTATTGTTGAGTTATACTACAGGTTGAAGTATAATTACACAAAAATCAGCCTGATGACATTTAATAAAACAACTTGAACTCTTACCTTTTCAGATTGAAATGTGCGGCTTGAAGCGTAAATGTTAATTCGCATGGCACCTTTCTCTCCTCAGGCGAACCTGTGTTTTGTTGACATTGACAACCACTACATCGAGCTGCCTGAAGAATTCCCTCAGTTCCCCAACAAGACCGAATTCATCCAGGAACTCGGTGAGGTATTGCTAAGTTTTGGTCTGTCTCCTGAGGGGGCCAACACCTCCCCTGAACCAGCTGTCAGCATGCAGACCTCCACGCTGGAGAAGGAGCTGAAGAGCACATCCCTGAGTGAGTTAGTGGATGACAGGAGGAACGGAAACCTCGGTGGAGAGGCGCTGGACGTGCTGGAACTTCTTCAGGGCAACCCGACTCTGGAGCGTCTGCAGGCTCTGGCCAAAAGGACTGGGGTGAAAGTGGCCCGTTTGGAGGCATTGGCAGCAGGGGAGGAGGGTGTGGAAGGAAGGTCTCCTGCTGAGGAAGAGGAGCTGAGGAACGCTAAACTGAACGTGCAGCTGAGGGAGGTGTTTGCTGCGCGCTTTGCGACAATGTTTGCAGACTACGAGTCGTTTGTGATTCAGAACTCTCCAGATTTGGAGTCCTGGCTGACCAATAGAGAGCAAATGCACAACTTTGACAAGGTAATTGATATGTTACACACTTTAAGATGCACAAAATATTAGCAAAACAAATCCGATTCTTGTACCAAAGTTTTCATCAAAAGTTTCAGAAGGTACATCCATTTCTGAGTTCTTTCATTTGATTTCTCTTCAGGCCTCATTCCTTTCTGATCAGCCGGAACCGTACTTGCCCTTCCTGTCGCATTTCATCGAAACGCAAATGTTTGCCACCTTCATCGACAACAAGATCATGTCTCAGTGGGAGGAGAAAGAACCCCTCCTGCGAGTGTTTGACGGACGCATTGAGAAGGCCCGTCTTTACAATGTTCGCGCACCCAGCTTGCGCTCATCTGTTTACCAGAAATGCACTTTTCTCAAAGAATCAGGTAAGAATCATTGAGATTTATTTCTCATAATATATTTTAAGTAAAATGTGCAGAGTGTTTAAGTCAATAGTTTAAGCCATTTAAAGTTTGATTTTACCACTCTGTGCTACTTTCAAAACATTGCTCAACAGAGCAAAAGTGGAAAAAATGGAAAAAGTTGCCCCAGAAATTACACTCTTCACCTTTTAAGTAACATGACATCAAAATTTACACTATTTACTTTCTGAATTTGTTCAAAATGTCATTCCAAAGAAACTTTTTGTATGGAGTGGTAAGGTATGGATGACTTCACAATGTCATTGTGACGAGTGGGGGCTGGGCCGAGAGCCGTGGGAACGGAGCGAGGCCGGTGGAGTCCAGGCCTGGTCCTCTCTCGTCTTTCACTGTCGTAACTCCTCCTTTTATCCTTCCGGAGCTCCTCCGTGGGACTCGAGACCGGTGAGTGGTGCAGGTGTCGCTCATTATCAATTACTCCACCGGCCTCGCTCCGTTCCCACGGCTCTCGGCCCCGCCCCTACTCGTCACAGTCATCAATTCCCATAGGATAAAAAAGTCCAACCATACATTTCATTTTGTTTTTCTCTGTTGAATATCTTATTTCACTTGAATACACACTTCTGTTCTAAAGTTTGAGGTCAGTAAGATTTTTTTTTTTTTTTCGTTTTTGAAAGAAATTTCACCACAGCTGTATTTATTTGATCAAGAATTCAGTAAAAACAGTAATATTGTGGAATATTATTACAAATTAAAATAGAGAAGTTATTTTAAAATGTAATTTATTCTTGTGATGCCGTTACTCCAGTTTTCAGTGTCACATTATCCTTCAGAAATCATTCTAATATGCTGATTTGGTGCTCAAGAAATATTAATTATTATTTTCAATGTAGAAAACGTGGGGAAAAAACAGCATTTATTTGAAATGGAAATCTTTTGTAACATAAATGTCTATACTGTCACTTTTGATCAATTTAATGCATCTTCGTTAAAATAAAAGGATTAATTTCCTTCAAAAAAAAAACTTTTGAATGGTGGTGTATGTCACATTACATGGGTTAAAAGGAGTGCGGTACCATTTTATGTTGATTACATTTTGAGGTCTTTGAATTTATTTTTTTTACTGTTGGGTGGTTTGTTGTTTTTAGTGTTTTTTGTCTCTATAAACGGATTCGGAAATCTTTGTGTTTTGCTGCATTGAAAAAGTCTTCTCATTTAATGACTTACTGAGTTTTGTGCAATCACGTCCTCAGCAGAGCACCTTTCATCATTCTTTTTCTGAACCGATGGTTATTCCCCAGTCATTGCTCTGTCACTACAAATTGTGTGTTTCAATTTTAATGAAGCCTGTAGAAAAAAAAAATGCTGCTGATTATGTGCCCAGATGATTATAGAGAGTGACAGTTCAAGAGGGCGGCTGAGGGGCCGAGGAGACGGGGGGGAGAAAGAGAAACAGCAGAAGTGGTTGAAAAATGAGGAGAGGAGCACAGAATGAAAGAACTGAAGAGTGTCTTCAAATGAGTCATATGAATGGATCGCTTTTGAAAGGCTGCCAAATGCTGAAAAGAAAAGAACGGGTGCCTGGCGCTGTATTGTGCTATCTTGGGAAGCCTGTGTGTGTATGTGTGCTGAATATTGTTGAGTGTGCGTCTGCTCGCTAAGCCCTCAGTACCATTGTTAGGTCAATAACCTCTTGTCACACTGAAGGTCACTATTAATGGATGCTGCTGGCTTAAAAAATGTGCTTCTGAAATGGCACACTGCCCACAGATGCCTTATATGAGTTGCCCAACATTTTTGAAAACAAAATGCAATATGGAAGTGATGACATTTGATTGTTATATTTGTTGCACAGTTAAAATGCTAGGCAGTAAATGACTATGTTAGCATGAAAACAAAATTTTAATTTATTCCAATTTCTGGAAAAGAATCAATGAAGCTTTCTCATTCTAATGCACTTGTACAACTACTGTAGCCACTTCATTTTTCCTGTCAGGCTAATAAATAATAATAATAATAATAATATATTATTATTATTATTGTTATAGCATTGTTTTTTTAATTAATAATATAATAAGATAAAAGAATTATAATTATTGTTCTACAGTAATACAATTATTATTAATTATTAATTATATATTTACATTATTTATATTATTATTATTGTTATTTTTAAAGTCCCTGCTCATAGTTCATTCTTAAAGTTCATGTGTAAAATTATTATTATTTATAAAAACTGTGCAATATACAGGTGTATCTCAATAAATTAGAATGTCGTGGAAAAGTTCATTTATTTCAGTAATTCAACTCAAATTGTGA
>NW_015542896.1:309194-317955 GCF_001515605.1 Sinocyclocheilus anshuiensis
GGGATGTACCTGTACAATACCACTTATACTTTATTATTTATAATTCTAATTGTTTATTTAGGTTATAAGTCACTGCTCATTTGATTATTGAAGCTCAAGTGTAAAATTATTATTATATTAATTTATAAACACTATTCAATAACCATAACAACAACAATAATAAATAATTTCTTATTCTTAATAAAATAGTACTTATTGTTTATTATGCTTATATTATAATGTAAGTATAATAATATCAAAATACTTATAATAATAATATTCATTAATTATTTATTATACTTGGTTTATTGTGGTATTTCTTATTTTTATTTATCTTATTTTTTATTATTTGGAATTTTTGAATATTTATTTTATTTTCAAATACAAGTCACTCTGCTCAGATTTCATGATTGAAGCTCATTATTTGTAAAATTGTATTCTAAAATAACCCATGCGAAGTGCATCTAATTAAGAGCAGATTTGCATATACATTACAGTTTATTTTCAACTACTTTTATTTTACTGTTGTGGAAGTCTAGCCTCGAGCAGTCACGACACAGTGCCTAACCCCTCTCACTCGAGCTGTGATTCTCCTTTTCCAGCCCAGGCCATAGAGCAGCGGCTGAGAAAGATCGACCACACAGCCATCCATCCTCACCTGCTGGATATGAAGATTGGTCAAGGAAAATACCAGCAGGGATTCTTCCCCAAACTGCAGGCTGATGTGCTCGCCTCAGGGCCCACCAACAACAAGTGAGTCCTCTTTATGGCACAGTTATGAGAGATTGAGCAATCAGTGTGGGGCATGTAACACTTCAGTGTCAGTAGTAGTTTTAAAGCTCAGTTTTAAAAGACAAGAGATGCTGCAATGCATCTGTTTTTAGTTGCACTTCAATATTCAATAATAAAACATTTATTTATTTATTTTAATTTACTTTGTGACAAGAAATAAAACACTTAAGTAAACTCTTTAAAGCTTGTATCAGTGTGTGTGTGTGGGAAGATCTAATAATGGAAACCCTCTGTGATCAGGTGGTCCAATCGCACATGCTCGACTCAGCGCAGAGTGGACCGTCACAGACAGCAGAATGACCATCTTGTGCTGGACAATGACCTCAAAGAGGTGAGACTGCAGCATTTGTTCCTCTTCAGCTTCTCTCCTCCATTCTCTTTTCTTCTCGTCTTGTTCTGTGTGCAGCCCTTGATTATTCCTTCCATCGTTTTTACTTACTCCATCTCTTTTATACTGGTGCTTTCATAGGGCCTTATTTGTCAGATGGTAGATAAAGCTGATTGTTGGCAGATCACAAAGTAAATAAAAGGTAGTTTATCCAAAAATGATAATTCTGTTTCATTTACTCACCCTCATGTTGTTTCAAACCCATAAGACTTACTTTCTTCCATGGAACACAAAAGATGATGTTGCTCTTTTCCATGCAATTACAATAAATGGGAAAAGAGCTTCAAAAACTGAGCAAAAAATACCATAAATGTAACAAATGCTGTAATTTGTGATGTTTTTGTTTGAGGAACAGGCTCAATGTTTTTATTCTTAACTAAAATATATAAAAAAAAATGTAGAACTGAAAAAAATGTTTTCAGTAATTGAAATAAAGCGCAAATAAAATATAAATATTAGATGGGAAAAAATGAAGCTTTAAAAGGCTTAAACTGATTTATTCTTTATGTAGTTGGCAACATTTCTGATTTTTAAGTTGAATTACAAAAATTACTGAAGTTGAAATAAAAACAAATTAAAGATAAATTGAAATATTTGTTTTATAATTAATAACAATGACCAAAGCAAATAAAAAAAATTCTAAAACATAAACTGAAATTGAAAATTAAATCTGAAAATATAAAACTGAAAAGTAATTCAAAATATTAATAAATACAATAATGGTACATAAATAACAAAACTAAAATAACCCATATACTGTATAAGTTGTCATTTACTGATAAATAACCAAGAACCATTACAACCAAATCTCTGAATGAATAATTCAGAGCAGTTTTGTAAATCAAATCAGTTGATTAATTTTCAAGATCTGACTCAAAAGAATGATTTATACAAGAATGAAGTTTTTACATAATTTTTCAGTGCACCCTTACAAATATGATAATGAACAGTAATTCTTCCTAAATCACAGTTTCCTGATGTCTGAATCACATAAATGGCCTTTAGTGCTGTAAGTGATTTACATGAAATTTGACTTGTAAATGGTTCCTGATGAATCATGCTTAATGCAAAGGCCTCTTGGGCTTTTTGTGAATCTGCCTGTTCTCATTTCTTCATTTGTCTCCGTTTTCTTTTACTTCTGAGCTTGCATTTTCTTTTTCAAGTGTCTTCTCGCTTTCCTTTTCTTGACTGACTGCCTCACATTCATGTGCATGCTGCTTTTTTCTTTCCTTTTCTATTGTTTCTCCATCGTTTCTGTGTGTGTTTGTATGCTGTGTGGGCCGTACCACCTCACGGCAGGTGGAGAGGTGTTTGCTCCTGCAGAACTCTATGGCTTTCTGGGAGTGGGATAAGGCTCCACCCCCACCTATTAAACCGCCTAAAAAGTCCTTCTCAGCCTGCTGTCTGGTATGTGGAGGCCTGCCATAATATGACCGACTTAAAACATTCCTAACATACCCTTAACAAACTCCTCCCAGATGTCAGAAATCCTCGAAGCCCCTCCCCTCAGACACAAAGTGACCTTTGAACTCTGCTGCACACAATCCTGCCCCTGGATGTTCCCACACGCTCTTTTATAAAGGGGAGTTTCAGTAGTGAGTGCTTACCGACCCAGTCACTCAGCAATCATAAACCCCACAGGACCCCACAAAAAATAAATAAATCCTCTGCTTTATAATAAACCCCCTGTTGCAGCATAATATATCTTGCTTTTCTGTAAATAACATGTATTAATACACAGTAAAAACAAGCAAACTGTATTTAAACCTTTTGAAATGTGTTTGGTTTCTTAAATGTCTGTGTCCTGATTTCTTTGTATAGAAGTACGTGCAGGAGGCCCGTAACCTGGGGAAGAAACTGAGACAGCCCAAACTATCAGACCTGTCCCCTGCGGTCGTCGCTCAGACCAACTGGAAGTTTGTGGAGGGTTTACTGAAAGAATGCAAAATGAAGGTCAGGATGAGTTTAATATGCACAGATGGTATTTGTAAGTGTGTGTTTTAACAAGGTTCCCACTGGCATGGAAAACCTGGAAATTAAGAATATTGCTTATCAACTGATATTGGAACGGTTTTTTTATTGAAACTTATTGGCATTGATGATACCTAATTACATATGCTAATTTCATGTCTTTTCATATTCGGTTACATTTGCTGTGATCGCTTAAAGATCTCTTAAAATTATTCTTTAAAAACACTAAATTTAACAGTGTTTTTAAATCCTTCATAGGGCTGCACGATTATGACAAAAATCATAATTGTCGATTATTCCCTTGAAATTGGGATTATTAATTACTATTACTATGATCACAATTTATATTGAATGATGTTTATACCATTGTTTGATGCAACTGCATGCCGTATTTTTATATGAAAATAAACAAGCTGAAAACACTCTAACTGAAAAACCTTTAGTGCTTTTCTATAGTATTAAGCCTCAAATGTCAACTATACATCGGATTGGTTTCTTCTTTAAATTAAAAATATGAATGGTATTATAATGTTACACTAAAACTAAAACTATGGAAAAACCCTTAATATAACATGTAGAAAGAAAAAAAAAACATCTTAAGCGTGCAGAATAACATAAGTGGACTTTGAACGATTAATTGCCGCTTTGAACGATTACATAATTGTGGCATCCATAATTGTAATCGCGATTAGAAATTCGATTAATTGTGCAGCCCTAATCCTTCATATTTAGCAAATCTTCAAATGAATATCCATTTTTGATACTGTAAGTTATAATATTGTGATGCCTAAATTTACTAGCATTAATATATATATGTATATATTTTAAATGACAAAATAAAAAAAAAACATAATGACACAATCATTATAAAGTCATAATATTGGACATGTATTGGTTATTTGCCAAGGCATGAAAAATACCCTGATTAGGCATTATTTTTTGTAGAGTAGAATTTAATGCAAGCCACTGTCATAATATCAGTCTGTCTGCTGAGAGTCTCACTGGAGACAGTTGTAAATTAATAAGTATAATTGCATGCGTTTATTAATTGAATGGAAATCTGCCCCAGCAATTTCTGTGTAATGAATTTTAATATCCTTATCTAGTAATCATGAACCACTGGACAGGTCATGTAAAAGTCATAGAAATGCATTGGTCAAGAAGTGTGGGAACCCGGGTCTTAGTACAAGCATAATTACTAGTCTGACCCACTTGTCTGCTGCATTAAAGACTTTAGACTCAGTCAATGTTGAAATGTCTGGAATGTAGTTTTTAATGATGTCAATCAATGGATGTTCAGACCAAGCGTATGTTGGTGGATAAAATGGGCAGAGAGGCTGTTGAACTGGGCCATGGAGAAGCAAACATCACTGGCCTGGAGGAGAACACACTCATAGCCAGTCTGTGTGACCTGCTGGAGAGAATATGGAGCCACGGTCTACAGGTCAAACAGGTGAGACGCAAACAAATGGAAATGCATTTCACATTATAACACATACAGCCTAACGCTGGGAATCATTGTGTGCTGTCATCCTGGTTCATAGGGAAAGTCTGCGCTGTGGTCTCATTTATTGCACTACCAGGTGAGAGAAGAGAAAAACGAACAGCTGTCAGAGTCTCCAGGTAAAAAAAAAAAACCTTCAGTTCATAAGACCCGAAACGACTCTAATCAAGTCACTGTGCAAATTACAGAATGACTTACAGGGGTGTTAGTT
This sequence comes from Sinocyclocheilus anshuiensis, assembly GCF_001515605.1. Lineage (NCBI taxonomy): Eukaryota > Metazoa > Chordata > Actinopteri > Cypriniformes > Cyprinidae > Sinocyclocheilus > Sinocyclocheilus anshuiensis. The sequence continues at coordinate 314,040 of NW_015542896.1, forward strand.
TCTGTAGGGCTGCATTTAGTTGAGGTTCATCTCGCAAAACATAAATTGTCATTTGGCGCCTCTAGCACAGTTAGCTGAACTAAAACACTAAACCTTGTTTGTGATATATTTGTCATATGTAAAGTGATTAAAGTAGGATTTGATAAAGTACTTGTCATGCTTTGAATGCTTGATACTGATTGCAAGTGGTATTGCTAACATGTAGCATTATTGAATCATATTGAAGTGTAAATATATTTGTACACAAAAAACAATATGCATTTTTTTAGACCAAAATCTTTTGTTTTTCCTTGCTTTGGGGAAGCGTTTAGCTAACTTTAAATTGCTTGGTGATTCTCATAGAAATAAGCTAATTTTTCCTGTTCACAACTACTATAGTGATTTCAAAATGCACTTGAGTTTCAAATTGCATTTTGACATTGAGTTTTGTGTATTTAGAAGGGATTGTGTTCATGTGTACAGTATGTTTAGACTATGTTTCAGGCCTAACACTTCTACATGCCAAGTATGATAACAGGCTAACAGCAAAAAAATTTCAAAAACTGCTCTAAGTGCTAAAACTGTTTCTCGCTCTGCAGTGTCTAATGGCCAGGAAAAGCAGAAGCCAGAGTCCAGTGTTGGTCTTCCTGCATTACGTGTATCACTCATACAGGATATGAGGTGTGTTTATTGCCTGAGGACAGTTAAATGTTGTATACAGTAGTGCGTACTTTGTTGGTTGTATAATAATTCAGTTGACGATGATGTTTTTAAAACAGAGATTGATTTACACCCACAAGGTTCTGTTGCTTGCGGCCTCTTCAACCCACATACAGAGAATTACACTATTGTTTTTGATTTTCTGTCTGTCTTCATCATCCTTTCTCTTTCGACTTCTCAGACACATCCAGAACATGAGAGAGATTAAAACAGATGTGGGTCGAGCACGTGCCTGGATCCGTCTGTCCCTGGAGAAAAAACTACTTTCCCAGCATCTCAAACAGCTGCTGTCTAACCAGGCCATCGGATTGGTTTCTTCTTTAAATTAAAAATATGAATGGTATTATAATGTTACACTAAAACTAAAACTATGGAAAAACCCTTAATATAACATGTAGAAAGAAAAAAAAAACATCTTAAGCGTGCAGAATAACATAAGTGGACTTTGAACGATTAATTGCCGCTTTGAACGATTACATAATTGTGGCATCCATAATTGTAATCGCGATTAGAAATTCGATTAATTGTGCAGCCCTAATCCTTCATATTTAGCAAATCTTCAAATGAATATCCATTTTTGATACTGTAAGTTATAATATTGTGATGCCTAAATTTACTAGCATTAATATATATATGTATATATTTTAAATGACAAAATAAAAAAAAAACATAATGACACAATCATTATAAAGTCATAATATTGGACATGTATTGGTTATTTGCCAAGGCATGAAAAATACCCTGATTAGGCATTATTTTTTGTAGAGTAGAATTTAATGCAAGCCACTGTCATAATATCAGTCTGTCTGCTGAGAGTCTCACTGGAGACAGTTGTAAATTAATAAGTATAATTGCATGCGTTTATTAATTGAATGGAAATCTGCCCCAGCAATTTCTGTGTAATGAATTTTAATATCCTTATCTAGTAATCATGAACCACTGGACAGGTCATGTAAAAGTCATAGAAATGCATTGGTCAAGAAGTGTGGGAACCCGGGTCTTAGTACAAGCATAATTACTAGTCTGACCCACTTGTCTGCTGCATTAAAGACTTTAGACTCAGTCAATGTTGAAATGTCTGGAATGTAGTTTTTAATGATGTCAATCAATGGATGTTCAGACCAAGCGTATGTTGGTGGATAAAATGGGCAGAGAGGCTGTTGAACTGGGCCATGGAGAAGCAAACATCACTGGCCTGGAGGAGAACACACTCATAGCCAGTCTGTGTGACCTGCTGGAGAGAATATGGAGCCACGGTCTACAGGTCAAACAGGTGAGACGCAAACAAATGGAAATGCATTTCACATTATAACACATACAGCCTAACGCTGGGAATCATTGTGTGCTGTCATCCTGGTTCATAGGGAAAGTCTGCGCTGTGGTCTCATTTATTGCACTACCAGGTGAGAGAAGAGAAAAACGAACAGCTGTCAGAGTCTCCAGGTAAAAAAAAAAAACCTTCAGTTCATAAGACCCGAAACGACTCTAATCAAGTCACTGTGCAAATTACAGAATGACTTACAGGGGTGTTAGTTTCTGTAGGGCTGCATTTAGTTGAGGTTCATCTCGCAAAACATAAATTGTCATTTGGCGCCTCTAGCACAGTTAGCTGAACTAAAACACTAAACCTTGTTTGTGATATATTTGTCATATGTAAAGTGATTAAAGTAGGATTTGATAAAGTACTTGTCATGCTTTGAATGCTTGATACTGATTGCAAGTGGTATTGCTAACATGTAGCATTATTGAATCATATTGAAGTGTAAATATATTTGTACACAAAAAACAATATGCATTTTTTTAGACCAAAATCTTTTGTTTTTCCTTGCTTTGGGGAAGCGTTTAGCTAACTTTAAATTGCTTGGTGATTCTCATAGAAATAAGCTAATTTTTCCTGTTCACAACTACTATAGTGATTTCAAAATGCACTTGAGTTTCAAATTGCATTTTGACATTGAGTTTTGTGTATTTAGAAGGGATTGTGTTCATGTGTACAGTATGTTTAGACTATGTTTCAGGCCTAACACTTCTACATGCCAAGTATGATAACAGGCTAACAGCAAAAAAACTTCAAAAACTGCTCTAAGTGCTAAAACTGTTTCTCGCTCTGCAGTGTCTAATGGCCAGGAAAAGCAGAAGCCAGAGTCCAGTGTTGGTCTTCCTGCATTACGTGTATCACTCATACAGGATATGAGGTGTGTTTATTGCCTGAGGACAGTTAAATGTTGTATACAGTAGTGCGTACTTTGTTGGTTGTATAATAATTCAGTTGACGATGATGTTTTTAAAACAGAGATTGATTTACACCCACAAGGTTCTGTTGCTTGCGGCCTCTTCAACCCACATACAGAGAATTACACTATTGTTTTTGATTTTCTGTCTGTCTTCATCATCCTTTCTCTTTCGACTTCTCAGACACATCCAGAACATGAGAGAGATTAAAACAGATGTGGGTCGAGCACGTGCCTGGATCCGTCTGTCCCTGGAGAAAAAACTACTTTCCCAGCATCTCAAACAGCTGCTGTCTAACCAGGCCTTAACCAAGTACGTACAATACATAACACACATCCCTACTCCCATCTACACTCACACACACACACACACACCTGCAGGCATTTCAGACTCCCACATACACACTAAAAGACATGCTCATCACAAGAATTTGTGAGTGACGCAAACAAGCACACGCACGCTGACCCGTTTCAAGTAAGTGCACCTGTTATTAAGTATGCAATGTTCCCACAGGAAGCTGTACAAGCGTTACGCCTTCTTGCGCTGCGAAGAGGAAAAAGAGCAGTTTCTCTTTTATCTCCTGAGCCTGAATGCCGTGGACTACTTCTGCTTTACCAGCGTCTTCACCACCATAAGTACGTCCCAAAGAAAGAGAGACACACACAGATGTACAGATATGCAAATCGGGACTGTATCTACATAGTCAGTTGATGTGGGTTAAAGTTTTACATTTGTTCCCTCAAATCTTGAATATCTGGTTACATATGTGATGCAAACGCTCATACAAACCAGCAGGGAACAGCATCTCATTGCATATCCGGTACTTGATATTGATTTGATGCTGTGGGACAGATTTATTGATTGACCAAGGCATGAAAAATTCAGATGATGCATAGCATAAATTCATTTTTCTGTCTTTTTGTATAATGCTGTTTAGTTACAGCCTAATTTATGTTCCCCCCCCCCCCCAAAGGGTTTCCTAAAG
>NW_015542896.1:318063-319878 GCF_001515605.1 Sinocyclocheilus anshuiensis
TTGTCCCCCCCCCCCCCTAAGTGATTCCATACAGGGCCGTTATCATTCCCATCAAGAAGCTTAGTAACGCAATGACAACGTCCAACCCTTGGCTGTGTGTGTCCGGCGAGCTGGGCGACTCTGGCATCCTGCAGATCACGAAGAACGTTCTGGAAATGACGTTTGACGTGAGTGCCATGACTTCACGCTCCAGCTGTTCTGCTCTGAAACTGATACAGCAGTTTATTTTGAGTGTGGCACAGTTTGTTTTCCTGTGGGACTGAAAAATCATCCATCCTGCCATCCGCAGAATTGACTGTGCTTGCAGGTCTTTCGAACATCTGTTAGATCTAAACTATTTATGGAAATGACAGAAATATAGCTGAACGAAATATCTAAGGAAAAAAATATATAAATCTCAAGATAACAATGTCACATTTCACATTATATTTTTATAGTAATATTTTAAGCATTTTTTCTCATTACCATAATTCATCCAAACATATTGTGCTTAATGGAATAAATACGATGTACTGTAATACTGTGACTTTTATTTCAAATGGCAATGCAAATTTAAAAAGGAAAAATTAAAGGCAGTACAACAAATACTACTGTAAAGTATAAATTGTTGACCATTTAAACCATTTTTATTTAAATTTTGCAGTAAGATAATAATAGAGGAATATAAATATAATCTCTACATATTTTATTACATTATTAATATTATTATTAAAATTGTTAAATGACATATATTTTTACGCAAAATATAATTAATTTTTTTGGAGTGGGAAAAAATGAGATTCACACAACAACTGTTGTGAAATTTTCTTTGCTGTAGTCTTTCAAAATATTTTGCATTCTCTCACTGCTGAAATGATTCTCTTGTTGTCCAGATTATTTCTTCTTTTTTTTTTCAAACTGAAATGGTGATTCATGCATTAGTGATCAAAGCCTCTTTATTTATGCACTTCCATGAATCTATAACTTTGAGGAAGGAGATATTAATCTTACATCCCTCCTCATAGAACCAGTCACTGCCATTTTTCTTGCTGTCAATCACCCATCATGTTCTAACTCATTCTGTGTCCTCTCGCAGTCTGCCTTTAGGCCTCACACGCACATCTCCATCGCTTTCAAGGTTAGGTGCACATACCTCCATTGTATACCTCCCTCTCTCCCCATTCATCCATCGCTCCATTTTTCTACTTCTGTACTTGGAGAGATCTCCTCTTTTTCTCCTTTGGGTTCCTGGGTTAGCTTTAAATTTTGTGATTTTTTTTGCATCCCAAATTTTGTACAACACCCATTTACAATTGGACAAACATATATTTGAGGAAAAAAACATCTAGATTAACATGAAAATCTGAAAATAACATAAAAATGAACATCTGTAGTAAAAGTAACTGTAGTAACTGTTATTATTACGTATTGTATACAGGATCCAAAATGATCTAATATTTTTTCCAAGACACAAAACTGAAAAAAAAAAAAAAAAATCCATATACAGTGTGCATATATATATAGTCATTAACTAGTATTTGGAGCTTATAGGGTGTTAATTTTGGACCCTATTTGTACACTTAAATTCTGGGATGTTTTTAGAGCCGTGGGTTTACTATGTACACTTTTACTATCTTGTTGTCCTTCCGCTGCTCACACCCTCACACGTGTTCAGTTATTTTCAGACAGCCTCTTAATGCCTCTGACATCGTTGCCTTTATCTGTTCTGTATGTGTGTCTTACAGTGTCAGAACCTCGGGAAGTTGACAACAGTGCAGCTGGGTCATGATAATTCTGGCTTGCTTGCCAAGTGGCTGGGGGATTGTGTCATGGTCC
>NW_015542896.1:319888-321055 GCF_001515605.1 Sinocyclocheilus anshuiensis
GGATTTTGTCATGGTCCGCAATGAGATCACCGGCCACACATACAAGTACAGCCTACTTTATTCTCTTGCCGTTCATCTTGTTCCTTTTATGGTTTTCTTGTTATTTACTCGTCGTCCTTTCCAGGTTCCCGTGTGGCAAGTGGCTGGGGAAGGGTGTGGATGATGGCAGTCTTGAGCGAGTTCTGATAGGTGAGTTTGTAGTTCTGTGCAGTAATGACGATGGAGGCCGAGGTTCTAAGACTCCGCCCCTTCAGCGATCACCTTCCCAGATTCGACGAATCAGCATCACATCACTTACAGGACTCAAAGGTGCTCAGTAATTTGATTTGTTGTGCTGGCGGTCATCTTGGACTTATACTAACCTAGTGGTTAGAATGTGGCATTGCACAAATGTCGTTGTTTTTAGTTATCAGTGACATTGTAGAAATGCTCTATTGGTATTCAGGAACAGTAAAGTTATTTTTGTTAAACAAATTTATCTGATAACGTGGGTTATATTAGTAATGTGATCTCAAAATAGTCACCTCCATGAAGGGACCCTCTCCTTGTATTTAAATCAGCTTTTATTGGGCTGCTGGATATGATCGTCTTCATCTAATGTGAATGTATATTCTAAGCTGTTTATATAATGATAATTAATGTAAAGTAACATTAATTTGTTTAGGTGTTAAATCTTTTTAATAAATGTGTTAAATGCAATCCTTCTCTCTTCAGAACCAACAACCGTACAGATACAGGAATCCATCGGTGAAGCAGTTAACAATATTATAAAGCATTTCCACAAACCAGAAAAAGAGGTATGACAATGCCCACTTATGAATATTGTCACTTTTTGTTATCCTTGTAATCTTTTTTTAATCTAAAAGTTTGTCTGTGCTTTCAGAGGGGCAGTCTTACGGTCCTGCTGTGTGGAGAAGGTGGTCTTGTTTGGGCACTGGAGCAGTTCTTCCATCATGGATTCCGCTCAGCTCGAATCTTCCAGAAAAATGTCTTTGTGTGGGATTTGTATGGTAAGCTTAGCTTATTAAATGTTTCCCTGTTAGATTAAAAGAGAAAAGATCTAGTTTATTTATACATATTAATATACGTATAGAGCTTAAATTATATATATATATATATATATATATATATATATATACACACACACACACTCCCCTTATAAATATG
>NW_015542896.1:321482-328288 GCF_001515605.1 Sinocyclocheilus anshuiensis
AAATTATATATATATATATATATATATATATGCACACACACACTGCCATTCAAAAGTTTGGGATCAGTAAGATTTATGTTTTTTTAAATTCGTTTCTTGTGATCATCAAGGTTGCATTTGATCAAAAATACAGAAAAAAACAGCAATATTGTGAAATATTAGTTCCTGTGATGCAAAGCAGAATTTTCATAAGCCATTACTCCAGTCTTCAGTGTCACATGATCCTTCAGAAACCATTCTAATATACTGATATATTTCTTAGGATTTTTTGATGAGTAAAAAAGTTACAAAGAGCAGCATAGAAATCTTTCCTCACAATACAAGTCTTTACTATCACTTTTTATCAGTTTATATTTATATATTGGAGGGGCTTAAATAACGGTTTAATCATGTTTAATGTATAACTTTATAACTTCTCATTTAAAGCCTCATTATATAGGGCTCATTAAAGACTTTTGTGAATAAAATATTTAGAAATTTGAAGTAAACTATTTATAATAATTAATTTACACTTATGTCCTCCAACAGTACTTCAAAATGACAATTAAACATTTAGTATTGTTTTTATATTTGATACAAAACAAATATTTTTATTATCATTGTTATGCTGCTTAAAATATATAAAATATGTTGCTTAAAACTAGGGCTGTGCAAAAAATCGAATGCGATTTTCATGCACATCTCCCGATTTCGTGTAGCTTGTGAGTGAACTATGGCTCTGTGTAGTAAATGCCGCTCCATCTGAACGTATACGTGCTGGAGATTTACTACTAATCACCAGAAGCGGCTTTACTGACGAGATGCGCATGAAAATCGCATTCGATTTTTGGCACAGCCCTACTTAAAACATAAGTTTATAACGTCTGTGTGTTGTACAGAGAAAGCAGTAGCATTTGTGGAGAATGCAGATCAGATTGGAGACCTGCAAGAAACACCAGAGCCTCTAGGCCTGAATTGTGAATCTTTCTGTCGATACGTCAACGCCATTAACAATATGCCACGCAACATTGGCAAGGATGGCAAGTTCCAGCTGCTAGTTTGCCTCGGAGCGAGGTGAGGACACACACATGCTTCTTAAAAGCAAACTAATTTTGTTTTTTAATAACAAAATGTACTCATGAGTTGTCTGCACATGTATCCCACTCTCACAGAGACCGATTATTGCCGCAGTGGCTCCCTCTATTGGCCGAATGCCCCGTCATCACACGCATGTATGAGGAGAATGCGTTACTGCGAGACAAACTCACCGTCAGCTCTCTCATCGCAGTTCTGGAAACGCTGCATGACTTCCCCATCACACTGGAGAGCTCTCTAACGAAAAGCGTTGAGCTGTAACTCCACATGCTGAGGTCAAATTGAGACTGCTCCCCATGCTGCCACCCTCAGGGCCAAAGCGGCTCTACGAGTGACTCTGCCTTGTGTGTTCGCTGACCAGGGAATGACTGAGGACTTATCAAATCATCTCTCAACATGACTGACTCCTGCACCTCCACACAAATTAACTCAGAAGTGTGTTTTGTAGCAGTATTTGGAGTTGTGCTCTTTCTAACGGAAAGCGTTGACGGCTTTATTGAGAAGACGTAAGTTTTTTGCTTTCAAACCTGTGGTCATTTTCGTACACATCTGTCTGCGAGTCAAATCCGCTAGCATTTCTGCTTCAGATCATGTGTCGTCTTTAGAAAGCACTGTTTTTTGCAAAAGTATGTCAAGATACAGAGGAGCCTTAGTACTGACAAGATTATATGTCCAACACATTCAATAACCATCATTTGACAGGCAAAATGATTATACTTGAGGAATTCAGACATCAAGTGTTTCTAATGACTTGAATTTTATCTGTAAATCAATGTCTGGGTGTTTAAACCAGTGCTATCAGTGTTCTGATTGGCTGTCAGTTTGAAAGAAAGATTCTTGATTTTGAATAGTCCTAACTTGAGGGTGTCAATTTGAAACATTCTCCTGATTAAAAGCCTGTCAAATGAATTTTCAGAGAAATAGGACATTCCAACATGTGAATCGTTGTATGTTACAAGATGTGTTTATGTGTGATAGTAATGTGCGTGTGTGTGGCTTGTTTATCAGATTAACATTTGGGAAGATGTGTTTATTTTGCCAATGAGTATTGACTTCATTCTTAGATACTTCAGTATCATGTTTGATTTTTTTTTTTTACTTTTAAGAAAGAAACACTGGAAATCAACGTAAAGCAATAAGCTTCTTTCACGTTCTTTTTAGCCATTAAACTTAATCACAGTTAAAATCTCTCAAATCTTAATTCTTACAGTTACTTGTGGGGGTGCTTTAAATAAAAAGTTTAAACCCTAGTATTTACCACTAATTGAAGGTCTAAATGCAGCAATTACTTTGTAAATCCATGTTTGATTACTGCAGTACTTGCACGTTGCTTAGAAATTAAGAATTATTGTCCTTAAATCACCCTTGATGTTTGTTCTTTTGTGCATCAGTTTTAATACGGAAACCCTGCTGAGAGAAAAGTAGAATTTCCAGATAAACAGTTGTTACAGGATGAATAACCGCTTTGAATCACTTAATGCTACTTACGTTTTGGTTTTTAAGACTCTCTGCATTTAATCTAAGGGCTGTGTATGGTAGCACGTCAACCTGTGTATTTTATTTCTTTCTTTTTTATAATGACTTGGATTATTCGTATGTATTTATTTTAGGATGATGCTTTTGTGACTGGTTGATTTTGTATTGATGCTATCTTGGGGTGACTTATGCAGTAAGCTGACACTGGATCATTTATTTATTTTAGTAAATCTGCTTTCAAGCTTTGTATAGTATGGAATGTCCATCTTGTGTAAAAGTCGACATTGTTTTAGACCCCAAAAGTTGCTGAAATCTCAGAGAATCCTCTCGCTGGAGGGATGAGGAACCCACAGGAACTGTCCCTTTGCTTGCGGTGCTGATGCATGCAACGTGTTTTAGATCTGGGAGAAGTACTGTTGCTGTAAATGAATTTGTTCCTCTTCTAGATCTTGCCTCATTCCATCTGTTTTTTTTTTCCTGTAATGAAAGCTTTCAAACATTGTGTTATAAAAAGCTCCTTGTCTAAAATGAGTTGAATCCTCCATGTTTATATTTGTAAAGCAACATATTAAAATTACTCGCTTCATCCATATTTGGGTCCTCTCTGAACTTTTTTTGTCATCTTGTGAACGGTGTGTGCAGATGGGACATTATTTTAAGATGCGGTAGGCATGAATTGTATTCCAGGACAGCGCTTAGGTCCTAGAGAACATTCCTCTATGAAGAGTCATTCTTCACGGAACATTATTTTTAGTTTAGGGACGTGCTGATGGCATCTGTGAAACAAACGTTCTGCACTGTCTCATAGGCATCAGCATAAATTATGTGTTTTTATAGTAGAAACCTGAGATTTCTCAGAAATGGGAGTGTTGCAACATGACAGTTTTAACCAGTTACAAATTAGCTTGTTCATTCATAAAAAAGGTACAAAAGCAGTCACTGGGGCAGTACCTTTTTTAAAAAGTAGCCTACACTTTTGTACCTTATTTACCCATAAAGAGTGCATTTTAGTAGGCCTACCTTAAAATTACATATTACCTACAGTCTACTTAGTATGGTATTAGTATCTTTTGAAAATGTAGTACCCCAGTGACCGATTTTGTACCTTTTTTCCCCTGAGAAAGTATAAGCACCAAGCTCCTGAGAGAAGCTCCAGGTAGAAGCTGTAAAAAATATAAAGCATTTACAGGGCAAAAAGTTCAGAAAGTAAAAGTACATGTCTGTATTATAATTTGATTTGTGATTCTAAATTAATGTTAAATTACAGTTACTGTATGGCTTCCCATTTAATTTGCTGGTTTTGAATGAAAGTGTTACCTATACCTTGACCCTTTTTTAAAATACATAATTATAACAAATAGTAGGCTAGCTAAAAAGGAAATTAGGGTTAGTGATCGTGATGGCATAAAAGTTATTTCAGACAAAATGTAAAGTTGATTAGGCTACCACAATAAATTAATGCACAAAATTTAAAATGTGTTCTATTGTGCATGTTTTCTATTAGTATTATAACCCATCCAGTTTAGTGGTGAAACAAAAGCACTAATAGCCAACTTATTTGACACTAATTTACAGTTTAACATGTAATTTTCTAATTTGTAACAAACAAATATAGGAATATTACATCAAAGTTTGAGGGGGAAAAAACAGGGAGCTACAAACTAAAAGAAATTACATTTCCCAGTTGTCCCTATAAATATGATTGAGGGAATTAAACGATTTTGTCCCGAAACCGATCTAAATTTTGGTTACAAATGTTACATTTATAAGGTCTAATGTCGTTTAGCTCTATCAACCTATTTAATTTATTCTACAGAGAGCCCAAAAACAGCTCTCTCGAACTATTTCCATGATGAAGTACCGAAGCCGGAGGTACCGACATGTGCTCATGGCTGACGGACACGAAGCGAGGAAGACGTGCTGCGTTTGTTCAGACATCTGCTGTCCTCGTAGTAGTAGAGCGTAACTCCGCCCACCGGGATAGCAGTGCACTGGCTGCTGCCCTAGCAACCGGACCCGCCCACGTTTCCGCGTAATTTTATCTTCCTTATATGGGCAATAGAATGCAGACGCAGTCAAACGTCAGCCGCGTATGCAAATGAGGTTGATTGAAGAAATTCAGAAAATGGTGGATGGAGCTCGGCGCATGCGTAAACATTTACTATACTCAGAAAGTGAGACAGTAACGAGTGGCGCATTGTTAAATGAGTAACGCCTGTAACTCTTGGATTTCGCTGTGTGGTTTGACTTTAACTGCTCCAAGTCGAGGTAAGAAAAAAGGTCTTTTTCTTAAAAGTAACAACAGTTTTTGTGTGCGCCTTTCGAAAGGCCCCCTTAAGAAGTTGCGTGACAGTGCGATGCCCGGGTGAAAGCTGTCGCATTCATTAGAAATGTAGCAGTAAGATAACTTTTAAGGCTTGTTGAAATTGTTTTACATTTTTGCTTCAGTCTAAAAGCGTGCGATAAGTTTAGAGTTTACACTTGAGGAGGCTGCTGCCCATACAGCGCATCACATTTTAGGACTCGCATCCTTTGCCGATGATCGCTGTTAAGTGTTTGATAACAGAATTGATTCATTTGAAGCCGAAATAGATTTCTATTACACTTATCCGAACAGACGTACACAAAAATGCGTTTCAGACGAGTGTTTTGACAGAAATGGTAAAGGTTGCATTTTAAATTAAACAATTTGCATTCGTGGACTGGTTGATCTAGCCTAGGTGATAACTATAATAGTGAAAGCTATGTTAGCGAACATGCATTCTCATTTATATGTATACTTGGTGTTATATGCATGCATTGAAACCCAGTTTTGCCGTTTCTTCTCGTTCTGAACTTGTGGTACTACTGAACTGTCCGTCTTGACGGTGTGTGGTCTCTTAACTCGGCTGTTGGTGGGTGTGCTTCAAAACAAACCCGCATTTTCACACGCTCATCAACGTTTTTAAACTTCTGCTTCACCAACTCAAGCAGTTCAACGTTTATATAACGATTAGAGCTGTGTTACTGTTAAAAGATTCATTGCATGTGTGATGGAGGCGGTGTCACTGACGCATTTAAACGCGGAGCTTTAAAAAAATCGATATTTTATTTTAGTATTCCGGTGGACTGTTTAAAAGTGTCTTATATTGCCCCGTGATGAAAATTAACACGCAAATGCGTGTTTTGTTAGGCTCCACGCTCTTGAGCGAAGTTGTTGCGCGGACAGCATGTGTTTACAGTCTCGAGCGCAAAGCATGGAGTCGCACGAGCCACTGACGCAGAGTCGCGCGGAAAACAAAGAGCAGCGCACGAGCAGTTCGATTAAATTCAACCGTCTTTCTTCGATGAGCACCGCTGGCATCAAAGAAAGCGCGTCAATTAGTTGCTCGCACCAAGCGGAAGTCGTTTTCGGTGAAACTGCGGGGAAAACATGCTGAATGTGTCTGTTTAAAGATGCCGTGTGGCGTGCCATGCTTCCGCGGGAGCTGGTGGGCGGTGAATACGGCGGGACACACGCACCATTTCACCGCAGTGTGCGAACGGCTGAACATTTAAACACCGCGAAACACTGATAATGTACATGTTATGTTATCTGGATAACTTTAGACGACACATTTAGACGTGTTAATGGCACTTTTGGTCGCGGTTCCCGTAACGGCATTGCATTACTTTCTTGCCCCCATTTTCTGCCCCTCCTCTCCTCTCAAACGCGTTGCCATGTTTGAATTGCGTCAGAGGCAAAATATACAAGCGCCAGTTCAATCCTCGCACTATGTACAGTGCATAATTTTAGAAATATTATTAAATATGAATATACATATGGGCTGCAATTAAAAATGAAAATGCAGAGGCTTCAGATAGACATCGGACAGATGCGTTTTCTGTAATGACTCAGTTATAATGTATGAATTTGATGCCTTGCGAGGGCACCGCTGCTGTCACCGGTGTCCGGCTCTATCAGCACCGAGGTTATATAAGACCGAGCACTGTGTCCATTATGCTCTTATCCCACTGACGCGATGATGACTGATAACCACTGATCTATAATAGAGAACATTATATATAGATCAGTGCTGATAACCCATATTTCATCTCTCTCTCTCTCGCTCTCTCCAATATAAACTATTAATTTATGTATGTAATATTTATTAAAGGGGCCATATGATGTTGCTAAAAAGAACATTATTTTGTGTATTTGGTGTAATGAAATGTGTTAATGCGGTTTAAGGTTAAAAAAACACATTATTTTCTACATACTGTACATTTTTGTTTCT
>NW_015542896.1:328460-328671 GCF_001515605.1 Sinocyclocheilus anshuiensis
ACTTAACCACTGATTTCTAGTCGTGTCCTCTTTTGGAAGGCCAAACAAAGTAGTTTCGCTTTCACAACGAAACGCAGCGTCACATACTGTGGGCTTGAGTGAGCAGATCGGCCGGCGGCCTAGAGTGAGCGGAGGCCGGCTAGAGTGAGCGGAGGCCGGCTAGAGTGAGCGGCGGCCGGCGGATTTGACGAAGGAGCGTCCGGCGGGCTTG
>NW_015542896.1:328802-329851 GCF_001515605.1 Sinocyclocheilus anshuiensis
GAGCCGTTTTAGGTAGGCGTGGTTGACTCTTTATAAAGAATATCTCTTTGGATTTGAGACTTTAGTCTTTGCAACTTTTAATTATTAACATTTAATTATTCTAGCTGCTGAGAGAAAAGGCTATAAACGATCGGCCACCTGCAGGATCCTCACATGCGATAGCCTACTAGCCGGGACAAATTCTTTATGTTTACAGAAGTGACGTAATGACACAGTACCATGCTTGAATTTCCCGCAAAAACCTACCCGTAATTAATTACAAAACATTATTATAAGCTAACCGTTGTGAAACAGGCTAAAGTAAGGCAATAATTTTGAACACTGGCTAGTTATGTACTTGCTCAAATTTTGATTTCGGATAATTTTTAACCAAAAAAAGTTACGGACTGCAGCTTTAAGTAATACATTTAACACTAAATTTACTGTAGGCCTGTGTGTGTTTACACAAATACATAAATGTAGAGCAATTATCAAAATACTCTGATGAAAATGACACAACATTAAAAAGTCAATAAATATTTTCATATTCATTTTGTGTAATTTTAACCATTATTTCCATGACTTGACCAATTATTAGAACATGTTTTATTAACACAGTATACATGCATACACTACTGGTAAAAAGTTTGGAATAATTGAGATTTTTTAAAAATGAAATTTTTAAAATTTTGAAAGCAGTCTCTTATGCTTACAAAGACTGCGTTTATTTTATAAAAAACAAAACAAAACAAACAAAAAAATAATATTATGAAATATTATTACAATTTAAAATAACTGAATAATTTTATAAAAATGATTTTAAAAAATAATAATTTTAAAGTGTAATTTATTCCTGTGATGGCAAAGCCGAATTTTCAGTAGCCATTACTTTAGTGTCACCCTTCAGAAATCATTCTAATATGCTGATTTGCTGCTCAAAAAAACTTTTTTCTTAGTATTATTTACTTACTTATTTCTTATTATTGTCATTGAAAACAGCTTAATTTTTGCTGCTTAAAATTTAGGTGGAAACTGATACACCACCATTCAAAAAGTCTGGGGGAAGATTA
>NW_015542896.1:329934-355722 GCF_001515605.1 Sinocyclocheilus anshuiensis
AAAAAACAAACAAAAACATTTATTCAGCAAGGACACATTAAATTGATCAAAAGTAACATTTATAATTTTACAAAAAATGTATATTTCAAATAAGTGCTGTTCTTTTTTTAATGTCAATTTTGAAACTTAAACTTCTATTCATCAAAGAATCCTAAAAAAAATATTCACAGTTTCCACAAAAATATTGAGCAGTAAAAACTGTTTTCAACATTGATAAAAAGAATTGTGAATGTATAACAATAACTTTAGTTGTTTGTAACTATGGTACTGTGCTTACCATGGTACTTTTGGCAGCGAATTAAATTCCAGCTGTGTTTAAAATCTTGTGTAAAATCATTGCATAAGCGGAAGTACTAAATATAAAGTTGTTTTACTTCTGTCTTATTCATGTGTTACAGATGTTTGGCTTTCATAAGCCAAAGATGTACCGCAGCCTTGATGGATGTTGCATCTGCAGGGCAAAATCCTCCAGCTCTCGTTTCACTGACAGCAAACGCTATGAGAGAGACTTTCAGAGCTGCTTTGGGTGAGTTTGGTATCTATTGTTTGCTTGTGGTTCCTCTGTAATAACATGATATTTAACATCTGCCTGGTTTAAGTACAGTGCGGATTGGTATAATGTATCTCTAGTCAAGCGTTCAGACCTTTTCTTTTAGAATAATGTGGAATAAATAATGTTGTTTGTTTGTAATGTGAGAACTTCAGTGATTTCATATGCATTCTCCTATTACAATGATATACAATGGGATACTTCTACAGTTTAGGGGAGACTCGCTCTGGTGAAATCTGCAATGCTTGTGTTCTGTTGGTGAAGCGCTGGAAGAAGCTTCCCGTCGGTTCCAAGAAGAACTGGAATCATGTAAGCTCCGTCAAATTCACCAGTCTCCCAGCTCCAACAGGAGTGTGCATATGCACACTCACACAGCCTCTCATTTATCACAATGAAGTCTTTTCAGTTCAATTTTCAATACACATTGTTCCAAAGCAGCCTTACAGAAACACCCTTAGTGAACAAGTGAACTGTAGCTGAGGTGGCAACTCCCTAAGATGTCAAAGTAGATGAGGAGGAAACCTTTGGAGGAACTGAGAATCAGCTGGGGAAGCCCACATCCTCAGAATAACATATTTAAACAATTTCATACACGCACAAATTATTTGAACAGATGCAAAAGTATTAATAATAATAGTATTACTACATAGAATTACAAGGTAGTAGTCACTACTTTGCTAATGCAGTTCATATGATATGAAAAATAATGTAATCATGTTTGGGCCCACTGATTACAGATAACCTGTTGTAGTTGATCTAAATAATTAATATTAATAATAATAATAATTTTAATTATTATTATTTATTGTCTTGTTTATAACTAATATAATTTTAATTATATGACAATAAATACATAAGTAACAAATTATAAACCTGACCTATAATATATAAGTAAATGACTAAAGTCTTTCTTTATATAAAACATAGTTTCAAAGCAGCTTCATAGTAATAAAGGAAAATAACAGAATCAATAATGCAAACGTCATCAAATATGATAAAAATATTATAATTGTGACCAAAAAAATAATATATTTTATTAGTTCTAAACAAAACCATTTATATTAGTTTGTGTTTTAGGCATTATATTATATGACAATAAATAAATAAAAATAATTATAAACCTGACCTGTGATCTAATATAATATAATGCCTAAAAATACAAATTAATATACAGTAAACATATTTATTGTTTTGTTTAGAACTAATATAAAATCAATTATATAATAAATCAATAAATAGACAATGAACCTGACCTATAATATCTATAGAGAAATTAATATATATTTGCTGCTTTGTATATAACTAATATAATATCAATTATATGGAAATAAATTAATAAACAAATAAATTTCCATCACAGTCTGAGGATTGTTATTGTGATCAATTGTTGTCAGGTGGTTGATGCGCGAGGGGGACCCAGTCTGAAAACTACAGTGAAGTCAAAGAAAGTCAAATCCCTGTCCAGTCGGATCAGACCGAACCAGCTCAGCAGAGTTCAGAAGGAACTGAAGAGACACAGTGAGTACACAATCACATATTTCAATTACAAAAACAACATGAAATGCCTCTTAACATGTTCCTTATTAAATCATTTTTCACGTGATCATTTTGGCAAAATGTCTTCGTTAACAGATTCAGATGCTCACAGCACCACCTCCAGTGCCAGCCCTGCCCAGTCGCCCAGCTACAGTAACCAATCAGATGAAGGCTCTGACTCGGAGTTGACTCCTGGCTCTGCCCGCTCTCCAGTCTTTTCCTTCTTGGACCTGACATACTGGAAAAGGTCTTTACTTTACTTTTTTACTTTACTCTGATGACTTTACCTGTCATCATAATGAATACTTTTTAAGTTAAATGAGTTCATTTATAATTCTCTCTAGGCAGCGGGTATGTTGTGGCATCATCTATAAAGGTCGCTTTGGGGAGGTTCTGATTGACCCTCATCTCTACAAGCCCTGCTGTCAGAAAAAACAGGAGCAAGAGCAAGAGCAAGAGGAAGAAGAAGAAGAAGAGGAGGAGGAGGTGGAGGAGGAGGAGGAGGAAGAAGAGGAGGAAGACGGTGACCTTGAGAAAGAGGAGGTGCAGAGCAGTCAAGAAATTCTCTCGTCCATTCAACCGCACTCCTCTCCTCAAATAGAAATGGAGCAGGAAGTGGATGAGGAGTGGTGATGCCACATTCCCACAGTACTGATTTGGCATTCTTAGGAAGCCTTCGAGAGTCGAAACCCACTCTCAAAGACGTTCTCTCGGATTGCCTTCGATTCAAGAGCAGCCGGATCCTTGCTCGTCTTTTCCTGTTTCTTTCTTCCTTGTTGAGAATGTGTCTCTTTCATTTCCTTCGCAGTCAAATCAACTTTTATTTATCAAACTGAACTGTCGTCCTTGTTTTCAAGAGCCTGGTACCACGTTATTCCATTTCCTATGAGGATTTTATTTTTTTTGTAGACCAGAGAAAATGAGTTTCCTTTCTTGCTATCCCGCTCAAACACAGAATGCTGGATCTACATACATCATGCATAGAAATCTAGACCGTGACCACAATCCTACGCTGTCACTTTTATACTCTTGAGCACCATTCTGCCCTTCCGTTGGGGAGACTGTCTCTCTGCACTTAGTGTACAGTATTTAGTATACAGCAAGCAGCATCTGCTCAATTCTAGCTCAGTGAAGATGATGTTCCACCATTTTGCTGGGATATAGCGATTATTTAGGGAAGATCTTTGCCTTTTATATATATATTTTTTTCTATCTTTGTCTTTATTGTTAAGGTGTACTCTGATTTTTCCTCTGTTTTATTTAAAGGTACAGGTCACCTAAGTGTTTTTTTTTTTTTTTTTTTTAAATGTGTCGGTATTCTGTCATTCATAATTTTTTTTTTTCGTGGAGCACAAAAAGTGAGTTTTTGAAGAACATCTAGCTGCTTTATTCAAAATAATGGAAGTGAATGGGGACTGGGGCTGTCAAGCTCCAAAATGACTAAAGCACCCCAAAAGTATCTTAACAATTGAGCTGTGCTCTATGCTCCAAGTCTTTTATAGCCATATGATAGCGATAAACGTGTTTGTCAAATGGACTTCTTTTAATAAATATTTACTGTGCTTTTTGTCTTGATTGCTTCAGTTCCCCTTCACTTTTATTATACAGAAAATATACTGCATGATATGCTTGAAAAACTCACTTTTTTGAGTTTAATGTAAGGAAAGTGAAGTGTGATGATGTGAAGGTGAGTAAATGACGACAGATTTTTAGTTTTAGGGTGAACTGTCACTTTTAAACCCTGATTTCAGTGCGGGTTGTATTCAGCCTCTAATAGGCAACTCAACTCATAGTGTTTTACTGCAAACGTTTCCCCAGACAGCTTTTCTGTGGTGCTGAGGCAGACTGGGCATGGCCAACCAAAAATAATGCCTGGCTATCAACACTCTTGTATTCAGCGTACTAATGTAAATATCCAAAAGTGTAGATTTGATTTAAGGTTTGTGGAAAAGAGCATGAACCCTAAGGAAACTATTGTCTTGATGAAAACTTGCATGAATTTTGCATGGCATTTTAAGATTTTTCATTTCTTTTTATTAGTTTTGCAACCATGTTGCAACATAATTTAATAATAATTTGGGCACATTTTGAGACAGTCCCAATATATTTTTGTAGATAAATACAAGAAAAGAACAAAAATGAAATCAGAATTTCATTTTCATTTCAAAATTTTAGAATTGGATATTTTCAATATTGTCTCATTCAAAGCCAAAAAGTCCAACATTTTTGCTATTTATTCAGTCATCTTATATACATGTGTAAATACTGTGTTTTCACAATGACAGATACTACTACTTTTTTACTGTCATGAAAGAATTGAGCACATGGTCTGAACGTTTTGGTCGTTTTTTTTGCCTTTTTATGCCAGGGAAAACTTAAAAAAAAAAACTGAAAGGCTAAACCAATGTCAGCTTGTACATTTTCATTATAAATGACTTGTCTGTAATAAGCTTTCATATAATGAGTATTCATACTAAATATCCCAAGGTTTCCCCTTTGTTTCAATAGGTCTGTCCTGCCTGTTCTTTATAATTGTATTGTTTGTGATAGCCTTGGTTGTCTTGGATTGAACAAATTACATTGACGCACACATACTTCTGTTTAATTCCAAGGGGTGGCGATAGAGAGCTCATTTGTTTCACATAAAACACTTCAATGCACATGAATTTGAATTCTTCTCTCTAATATATGCTCTGTTTTGAAATGGGTATTTTGATGGTGGCAGCTTGTGGCTTTAGTGTGAATCTGCCACATCACGGAATGACATGAACAATGACTGTATTTGTGATAACATCCGTTCAGGTGAAGCACCTACATGGGGATTCCTATCGTGTCATGTCTATGATGGCGGTTTTTGTAAATATAAGATGTGTAAGACTGAGCAACAGTTATTATGAATACTCTTTTGTCTTATTTATTTTATATTTATTTTTCTTGTGGTCTTTTCTTTTTAAGTCTCATCTGATTTTGTCATTTTGACCTGTCCTAACAACACTGCAATATGGACTGAAAACGCTTTTACACATCACAGATTGTCAGCCGAGACTCACTGAATGTTATGGAGAACTTCAGGACCGAACAGCTGTAAAAACAGACTTTTTTTTTTGGTTTATGCTAAGTACAACTATGATTATTTTTATACTTTTGTTTGAGGGTTTCTAATGCCTGCATACCTTACCTTAGACTAGTCCGTTAGTTGTAGTGCTACAGGCATGTATGGTAGCTATGCACTTTGTATTCACATTACTAGAGATATATGAAGCAGGTTTTGTATTTTTTTACATATTGTACCTTTTACTTGTTCCTCAATAAATGTAACTTGTGATGGTTACGCTTGTTATGTGCATTGGTGTAAACATGTATGCATTTGACAGCCACTTGCATTAATATTTTACTAATACATGCATTCCCTGGGAATTGAACCTATGACCTTGGCATTGCTAGTGCCATGATACTGTTTGAGCTACAGGAACATGTACATAGATAGGTCATGCCAGCACATTAAATGAGCTATATAGAGTAATAGATAGAGAGTGGCTGGTGTTCTTGGTGCTTGCAACACCAAGGTTGTGGGTTCAATTCTCGGGAAAAAATAGGCTACCAATTTTTTGGTCAGTAAAAAGAAATGAATACTTTCATTCAGCAAGGACACATTGAATTGAACAGTAAATACTTTTATAATGTTACAAAACATTTCTGTTTCAAGTAAATGCTGTTCTTTTGAACTTTTCAATTCTGACAAAAGTATCACAGTTTTCACAAAAAAAATATTACGCGTCTGTTTTCAACATATACTAATAAGAGTTTCTGCAGGCTTTATGAAGGTGAATTCAAGGCTTTTAAGGGGACACAAAGAAATTCCTTAAAATGAAGTGAACAAGAACAAATATCTGCCAGTGAGCTCAGAGAAATACATTTCATTCAAAGGGAAAACAAGTTTATTTTTCTGACCCGATTGGCAGATATTTGTTCTTGTTTTATGCATAACTACACTTAATTTCTCAAAATAGCAAGACAAATACTGAGGAATAGGCTATATTCATTTTTTGCAGTGCATGCAACATATAAAGCCATGACTTCAAAGATAAATGTAAAACTTTCTGCTCTGATTTAAGATCTTTTTAACAGATAATACAAAATGTTTATTGAGCACCAAATGAGCATTTCTTTTTTTTGCCATGAGGCCTATTAGACATGTTTGAACTATTGTAACGAACTATTTACCATAAAATTACAAATGACAGTGACAAATGTATCAATTTTCTCAGTTTTTACACAAAATTGTTGTGTAAACGTCAAGCTGAATCATTCAATCATTTACATATTCTCAATAACTACAAACAAACCATTATTTAGTACCACATTTGTTAGCCCCTTGAATGTCAGACTAAATTTGCAACCCTGTTACGTATTCAACCCTGTTACCCATTCTGGAAAAGTTATTTGTATATATTATTTATTAATGTAAATGTTAGATAGATGGATGGATGGATGGATGCTGTGGGTGGGTGGATGGATGAGAGCGTGAGAGAGAGAGTGCTGAGAATGCGCGCAGGGAACGGTCCTGTGTTTGGCTGTGACGTCATGATTGCTCCGCCAGCTGATGGGGTTCCTCTGCTCTGAGGGCATAAAAAGGTGAGAGGCGGCTGCGGTCTGTCCTCTCTGTTTCCTCACCGCTTTATGTCGTCTTTCCACCAGCTCACCGAAAGGCTACCTCGTTTGCTTTGACTCTCAATGAGCAGCCTTCCCACCCAAGTCATCTTAACGATCTGAAACGCAGCAAACAAACACACACACCGGCTCTGGCAGAGACGCATGAGGTAGGTGAGATTTGTGCAAATGCTTTGCTCATTGCACCTGTGTGTTATGTTGTCACATGCATCTGTGGCTTTATTCGTCCTCTAGCAACTTATTTGCGTTCGCTGCGCGTGCTTTTGGGTGGTGGCACCACGTCGATGCTGTTTGGGCAGGATTATTCTGGAAAGCATCAAACTCGTGTCGGATAAAGTCTTTAAAAGTTGCATTTTGCACTGTTGTAACTGCTCTTTTTCAAATGCAAGTTATTATAGCTTCATTTGGTGTTCTACTGGATGCATAATCAATGTTTACGAACGCCGTAATTGCATTAGACGATATTTGTAAATGGCTGACAGTAAACGACTACGGTTTTAATGTTACTTCGTGATTTCCGGGATTAATTCGCTTTTGAATGTTTCATTTGTATTCCAGCATGTAAATGCCGTGTCATGGTCAGCACTGGCGAATGTCCAGACACAAGGGAAGATTTTAGCTCGCATAATCGAGTTCTACACACTGTTCAGGCTGTGCCTTTTGGGTTTAACTTTACAGTATGTGTGCTGAGATTTTTTTCATCCCTTTGTGCTGAGATTCTTTTATTGTCATTGAATGACTGAACTCCTTGCATGAAGAACCAGGATACATTTGCCTTATGCATGCTTCTAACTTGAAGGCAAAGGTAGTATTTATATAGCACAGCACAGGCATAAAAAAACAGACAACAGACTCACCCACGTGTCAGACCTGTACGAATACAAGTTTTTGGAGAATCAGGGTTATTATAGTTATCTAAGACTAAAACCATAAAAACGTTTTGTTAATTCAGTCAAAATATATGTTAACTAAATAGTTTAATTATTTCAGCTATTTCAGCTCTTGTTGTAGAAACCCTTCTCATTTTCGTTTAGTTGAACTTGATGTAGGCCTACTGAAATAATTTCAGTATTTAATATCAAATATTATCAAATCTGACAAACCCAATAAAAATGACAAACGCACAACAAAATTACTGAAACTTTAACAATGATTAAAATGAAAACGTAACATATTAAATACCTTAATATGATATTATAAACATTACTAAAACTATAATAGTATCTCAGTGAAACCAAAATAACACTGAAGAATTTACTGATAATTGGAGATTATTGGTGATTTTAAATTTAGCATTTGCTAGTTTTATTCTACATTGCCCAGTGAGGGTCGCTTCAGTCACATGACCCTGTATTATTAGACTCTTGTGGTTGTGGAATAACTTAAAAATACCTGCACATGTATTTGAGTTTGTGTGATGCTGTATGACTACTGTGGTATGCAAATGTTTTTTTTTTTTTTTTTTTTTTTTTTTTTATAAATTAGGCAATGCGAATTATCTTACTCCATAAGACATTACCTAATATTCCATTCTGAGCATGGCTATAAACATCTCTTTTTAGTTCCATAATAAATAGTGTGACCTTTCTGTTCATTGTCCCTCTCTGCTTCAGAGAGACCAAGATCATGGTACAGCTGTCACCATCTCGGACTATAGAGACATTAACTCCGTCAGAGTTGACCATGGAGAAGGAAGATGACCAGGGCAGCCTTAAATCCGAGTCCCCTCGAGTGCTTACCGCCCTCCAGCTCGCCTTTAACCCCACCACCACGACCACCTATTACGGCTACGAGAAATACATTGAGGACGGCCTCATCTGCCTCAAGCACAAGATCCGCAACATTGAGAAAAAGAAGGTGCCTTTATGTTATTTAGGTGGAAACGGCATGAAGGAACCCCAATGTGCTTCACTCCTGTCTGTGTGCGTAAAACAAAGCTACTTTTTATTCTTACAGCTGAAACTGGAAAGCTACAGTGAGAGGCTGAAGAAGGGGGACAAACTAAATCCAGACCAACAGGTATTCATTCTTCATTTTATTTGTTGCATCTTGGGAAATGGGGCTTGTTTCAGCATGACAGATGTGTGGTAATGTTGTAGGAAGCTGTGGGGAAGTACGATGAGGTGATCCACAACCTTAAATTTGCCAAAGAGCTCCAGAAGACCATTGGTGCCCTCACACAAGATGTAAGTTTCATGCATTCGTAAAGTACAGAGCGAAATCAAACCGTTCTGCATATTTCACTGGATCTTCTGATTTCTCCATAGTTATTGAAGGCTCAGCGGAAAACTGCTCGACAAGAGAAGTTGATGAGGATTGAAGAAGAGAGGAAACGTCTTAGCTTGATGCTCCAGGTGCAATACGTCCTCCACAGTCTGCAGAGAGAGGATGTCCGGAGGAACTTCTGCAACGCAAGACAACATTCCTGTTACCTGTCCACACAGGACATTGAGTGCTTGCTGGATCTGACCTCATTATTGGGATGCAAAAGAAACCATAGGATGAGGTTTGTGCTGCACCTGATACCGTCTTCTGCTCTGTAGTCAGTGTTTTTGTGGTGTTACTTTGTACATTTTGTTAGATTTTTATTGTAAAGGACTCTGTCATTTTACATGGCTGTCTGGAGTTCTTACTTCTGATTGGTCAAACACATTCTGTGAAGATTTGTATTTTTTTTGACTGCTAACTTTAAATTTAGGTACTGATTTCCTACATTGCTTTATGTGTGTTGTAGCACTTTAGTAATTTATGTACTTAATGGGAAATATTACACACCTAGCAAAAAAGTTTATAAGTGGGATAAATGGGATCACAAAACAAACTCCTTTGGGATGATGCAAAAGATCTGATTTATTTTGCAATAGTTGCTAACTGTATGTTCTCCCTAGCATGGGTGCTTGCTGGTTATTTTTGATTCGATTACATTACTGTATTTGGGGTGTTTTTAGCCTGTTGGTGTGGCATGATCTTTTGTTTCATGCACTAGTTTAGAGGATCAGATGGAACAGGCTGCTATTGTTTACGGGGAGCTTCTGGAAGGAAAAGAAAGACCAGTTGCTGGCTCGACATGTGAGTTTCTTGAGTTTCTGTGATTGTCAAATTAATTTGGTAGCTTTCCAATTGTCATCTGAGCTAGGATGTTTTTTTTTTTCTTCAAAAATATTATATAGGATAACAGTTATATAGCAATTATAGATGCATTTACTGCAAATATAGGAGTAATAATAATAATTGCAAATATATAATAGTATTTTTGTAGTGTCTTTTATATTATTTAAGAATAAACATGTAAATATATAAATACATTACACAAAATACAATATGCCCTTTAATTTTAGTTGTATTGAGAATAATACGTTTAAAGAGAAATGCGTAAAACAAAAGAAATACAGTATGGCCTAATGCATTACACAAAATAAATGCAATATGTTCTTTGATATTATTATTATTATTATTATTATTATTATTTATTATTATTTTTATATTAACAAATGCATGTAAATGTATAGGTTTTATAATTATGTAATGTATGCCATTTAATTTTAGTTGTATTATGAATGATTATACATGTAAATGTATAAATACATTACACAAATACATTATGCATCATTATTCAAGGGCAAACATTACAGAATAAATAAAATAGAATAAATAAAAATGTATGTTTTGTATGTACGCCCTAGAAACATTTAGTTCCTTTTGGAGAAATCAAGCAAAAGGAACCCAGTTCTATTTTGGTGTTGATGAGGGTTTGAGTCTTGCTGATGATGGGATCGTGGGGGTACAAAGATAAAAACTGACTTATTTTTATATGACCGCTGTCATTCTTCCACAGATAAGCACATGAAGGAAAAGCTACTTCGGCTAGTGGACTGTGGCTTTTTTGATCACATACCACTTCCTAAAGTTGACAGTCAAGTGAAGACCGAGACCCTAAAGGCGGACCCTCCATCTAGGCCTTGTGGCCTCTCCAGTGAGATTTCATTCAAATTTAACTTCCAATTTCTGTCTAAACAGCCATTAATTTACTTAAATACATGTCATTTATATTTCTGCATTTTAGCACTGGTGAAGCTGAGCTCAAAAGGAGTGCCTTCCAAAGAGGTAAGAACAAGTGACGTGTCAAATGCCATCAAGTGCTATAAACTGTTTGTGAGAAGCACAAGCGTTTCAGTAACTTCTGAATGGTGCCAGTTTCTTAACAGCCAATACCTACCTGAAACGGATGTCACTGAGCGCAGACGGGATGAGAACAGGTCGCCCCATAGTTGGAAGGAGGAGTTTTTAGCCATGAAGGAAAGGGAGCCACCAGACTCATGGGAAATGGAGTTTTCTGAGGCTCCTGCGTCCTCTCAGTCCCCCACACAGAAGCCATGGAAAGGGGCAGCAGGATTGATTCCTAAGACTGCAGACATTGCGACGAGGCCTACGGTTGACCCAAAGGAGGTGAAACTTCTCTAACTTGTCTATTGAAATGGCACTTGAGGTGACATGAATTGAAAATTGGGGTATTTTCCAATGTCAGTCCCAAGACGTTGGCAAAATAAATTGTTTAACTTTTTTTTTTATTTTTACATTTTAAGTTTATTCTTTATTCCAAGGACCCCCAAATATGATCCGCTTTGCTAAAATAAAGGCATTTATGCATTTTCATTTATACGGAGTGAAGAAAAAAGAAATGCAGAAAACTAATTACAGTACTTCGGAAAATAAGTTTACCCATCCCCCACACATACAAAGTACAACTTTTTTTTCCCTATGCAATATTAG
Source organism: Sinocyclocheilus anshuiensis (assembly GCF_001515605.1). Classification (NCBI taxonomy): domain Eukaryota; kingdom Metazoa; phylum Chordata; class Actinopteri; order Cypriniformes; family Cyprinidae; genus Sinocyclocheilus; species Sinocyclocheilus anshuiensis. Next base: position 341,462 of record NW_015542896.1, read on the forward strand.
AATTTTATAATACAATATATAATTTTATAATATAGAATTGCACATTCAATTTCTTATTTTTGTCATTTATTTTTACAAAGACTCCTAGTGCCCTCTTGTGGTCCCCAGGACTCTGTGGACCCTAGTTTTAAAATCTCTTAAAGGGGTCATATGATGCAATTTCAAGTTTTCCTTTCTCTTTGGCGTGTTACAAGCTGTTCGTGACTCGTGATTATGGTAAGGGGCGTTACATTTCTGACGAGTGCTTGTGGTTTTCGGCCAATCACAATGCACTGGGTCAGCTGGCCAATCAGAGCAGACTGCGCTTGTCAGAAGGAGGGACTTTGTAGAAAACGAAGCGTTTGAGAGAGGCGGGGCATAGAGGACCTACAGTGTACAGTATTTGAAAAATAATGTGTTTTTTGAACATTAAAGCATGTCAACATATTCGGTTACACCAAATACACAATAATGATCTTTAAAAAAAGCATCATATGACCCCTTTAAACGTGTTGCTGCTTAAACGACTGAACTTGCATGTTGGCGGTTTGCTGAGTTGGGGAGCCATTTGAAATGTAACTAGGTCAGTTTCTGTCTCATCACATTAATGTTGCGTCTTTTCTAGAAATGTCAAAGAAAGAGCAAGGAGGAGCAGGACTCTAAACCGGTGAGTTGTTTACATTCATCTTAAATTCTTTAGTATATCAAAGGAGTTAAAGTGTTCTTTTTATGCTGTGTACTTACAGATGCCTGTCGCAGTGGAAGTCTTTGGCTCTCCATCTCCGTTACCAAAAGACCCTGTTCAGCGCAAACAGCAGTTGGAGTCTCTGATGGACCAGATCTCAGGATCCTTCAGCTTCATGCAGGCATGCATTTAAAGATTTTGCAAAAAATAAATAAATAAACATAACTTGCAACAATACAACTAAATTGCAGCAGTACAATTTAATTTTCCTATTTTTGTCAAAACAGAACTTTCAGAAAGCGTTTACAGAACTTTCCATGATATTTTATTTTATTTTTTGGCAGGAGTCTCTTCTGGATGGAGAAATGTCACCCGTAAACAGTCAAGCAAAGAGATGCCGTCCATCTCCAGGCTCCTCTACTCCTCTTGGTACATGAGTGCTCCATATTAAATGAGTAACACTAAGTGTAGAATGGCGTTAAAGAAATAGTTTCTAAAAAAAAAATTTGAATTTGCCAAAAAACTCACCCTGAGGCAATACAAGATGTAAATGAGTCTGAGCCGTCAGAATAAGAATCCAAACAGCTGATAAAAACATCACAATAATCCACACAACTCCAGTTGATCAATTAATGTCTTGTGAAGCGAAGAGCTGTTTGGACTCATTCTGACGGCACCCAGGTGATGTTATGATAAATTCTGAAATCCGTTCCCATGAAGAATCTATACCTTGGATGGCCTGAGGGCAAGTACATTCCTTTAAACTAATACTGACAGTCTGTTTCTTTTAACGTGCAGCACAGAGGAAATTAACGAAAAGCCCATCAGATATTCTGCCTCAATCCCAGCAGGTGAGTATGTTTGACTTAATGAGAGCTTATTGTGTATAACGAAATAAAACTGTGGTCACTCTTTCCTGTGACTAACTAATGACATTTATTTTCTAATGGTAGAGCACTCCATTACAGATTCTGCTGTCTGGAGAGGCTAAAGTCTGTCTGTCCAATGGAGACCGTTCTATAAATGGCTCTGACCTTGATCTACACCATGAAGAGAAGCCACATGTAAGTTGTCGTTTTTTTTTTTTTTTTTGTGATGGTACAGTTATTAAATGTATGCTACCAAATAGCAGCTTTCACATAAGCTTGTAATTTTAAATATGCTGTAATGGCAACTGTTGTGTTTGTAGAAACAAGGTGAGGGCTTCACCTCTCCTCCACTGTACCGCAGGGGATCCTCCATCTCAGTCCCATTAGAAAACCAAAGCACTGTACAGGTATGCACTGAACGGACAAATAATTAAACTAGGAATGTCATTTAGTTTTTGTTTTTTATTTGCATGCATAAATGGATGTTTGAAGGTTTTTGTTTTTTATTTGAATGGATTTTTCTTATTTTTTTTTCTTTTGTTTTTACACGTGAGTTGGAATTTAAGTTATACATGTATTTTTAATTCAAGTTTAAGGTTTATAATTTTTTTTTAATTTTTTTTTTAGATTTTTTTTTTTTGGTGTTTTTGATATTCTAATTAATATGCTAATTTCTAATAAAGTTTTGTGGCAATGAGCTTTTTTACAAGTGGGAAGTGAGATTACTGGAGATGGCTTGTGGTGCCACGAAAATTACTTGTATTTATTTATTTATTTTTATTTTTTTGCCCTGCGTTTTAAAACAATGTGTTTGGGATTGACTTTGCTTGTGTGTGTCAGGCAGGAAAGCAAATGTTATGCAATGGAGTATCAACCGTGTCCGCACAGACATTTTCCACCCCACCTAGTCACAGATCCATCAGTGCAGAAAACGCCTTCCACAACATTCACACTGTGAGAATGTGTTTTGTCCTCATATGCATCCGAAGTCCCTAACATCAGTTCCACTTATTTAAATAAAAATGCAGAACATATGATCTGAACTTCCCTCTCCTCATCAGGTGTTTAATGTGGCATCTTTGCCCATCAGTGAGAGCTCAGGGATGAAGTCAGATGAGAGTGGTTTCTCTGAGTCCATGCATCTGAGTTGCACATCGGCCAAAACCCCGAATTACTCCACCGCCAGCACACAGACACCTCCTGAGCTCAACCTACCTGAAGATGACCTACAGATTGGTAAAACATGCGCCCGCATGCAATTTTATTCAGAGCATATATATATATAAATATAAAACTTTTTTTTTTTTTTTTTTTACATTTATTTATATCGGGTACATTAAAGACCCCATGAAATGGCTTGTTTTATGTATTTTATATTTAGGTTTGAATTTATTTACATGGATATGAGTGAGTATAGTATGCATAATTATAACGTTATGATGCCGAAATTCACTAGCATTTAAAACTATTAATTTTAGCTTAGTTATTATTTTTTTTTTTTAAATTTAATTTATTTTTTTTATATTGGTCATTTATTGTTAAAATATATAAATTCTCTGTATTGGCCAGAATTTTAATATTGACGCATCCCCAGTTTAATCAGCACTATGTAACTTTTTCTGTGTTCAATTTGCAAAATGTATATAATGAGCGAGTACATAATGAATTCATCTTCCAAACCGCGTTTTTGTCTTATTCCGAATCACTACGGTACACTTATAAGTACTTATATTTGGACTATTGTAGCCTGGTCGGGTCGTCGCCGCTGCGGAGTAACACATACCTGCGTGAATCGCCATAGACAAACTTGGAGAAGTAGCTCCGGTTGGAATGTTCTTCCGCGGGATGTGTGCAGTTCTGTTTATTAACCGCTAGAGCGCCAAAAGTTACATAGTGCTGCTTTAATGTGAGCAGTTTTGTCATATTGAAGCAATTTCTCATTGAGCTTGTTAGATGTTGCTGGCAGTGTGTGACAGTGAAGACTTTAATATCCTTCTCATTGTAGGAGATGTTTAGTCCCCAAAATGTAGGCAAAACTTCCCCCTCACACTCATAACTAGTTTCTCATGTTTTTTCAAAAAGTGATATGAAATTAAGAGTTATAAATTCTGGTAAGTTTCATAACATTCTGGTAAAAAGGCCTATTCTCTCATTCTTGTGTGTCCTTGCAGAAGGCCAGTACCAGCTGGAGTGTCCAGTCAGTGGAGGTGGTCACGTGTTTTCTGGCCCTCCGCAACAGTCTCGTCTGGGTCAGTCGTGCTACCCCCGTGGTACAGCGAGAGGTATGACGCGTGCAGGCAGGGGTTTGGGTCACTCATACAGATCACCTGGTGGCTACAGAGGTACCTTCCTCTTCCTCTGTCTCCTTCACTTTCTGTTAATCTTTCACCTTTACATTTAAATAGTGTGCAGATCACGTTATAGTGGTGTATTTCTTGTCACCTGAAACACAAACACTGTACTGTCGTCCTTGCATAAACTTTATTAATCTGTGCTATTGGATCTTTGCATTTTGCAGTTTGGAGAAGACCTGGATTAGTAGTGTAAAACTCATTTTTTGGCTGATTGACAGGTGGTTATGAGGCATACAGAGTGAATATGCGTTCTCCAGGAGGAGGCTTCATATCCCAGACCCACACCACACACAGAGACCCTGGATCTGCCCTTTATTTGTCCAGAGTAAGTTTGATTTTACTTAATTTGTTTACGGATTAATGTCACAGTTTATAATTTTTATTTCAATGTATAAAAAAAAACAAACTAATTTATCAAGTGTTTAGGCATTCTATTCTATGATATTCTATGATATATATTATATTATATTATTCTGAGTTAATGTTTTCATTGATCTATTCTTTAAATGAAAAGCTGGTCAGTTGTGTTTTTTTTAAAATTTTTTTTTTATGTAGATCAGATTTACTGTTTGTCATTTTATATAAACAAATAGGTTTTCGATTCATTTAGTGTTGTATTATAATATATATTTTAATATTTTGGGTGAGTGTTGTCATTGTCTATATTTTAAATGAAAAGCTAGTCGGTAGTTTATTTATTTATTTATTTACTTATCTTGCTAACAGGAAAACGGGTATCTCCAGAGCTTCAAACGAGGTGGAGGCACAGCAACTCAAAGGAGCAATGGTATGAGCCATCACTCATACATATACATTGACTGATATTTTATAGAACTATATATATATATAATACTGATACTTATTTTTAAAAGAATGTTCTCTGTTGAAAATGGCTCTTAATAGATCAAAGTAACATCCTCAACTCCTGTGGTCTGTCTTTGTATGTCCTCACCTGTTTAGCCGGTTGGAGTGACTCCTCTCAGGTGAGCAGCCCGGACCGGGAGGGTGCGTATCCCCTCGACTCAGGAATCAGTGACACACTCTCCATGCCGCCAATGGAAGTGCCCATCACGCCCCAGGGCCCGCACACTCTGATGCCTGTACACGTGTACCCGCTCACCCAACTCCGTGTGGCCTTCTCCGCCGCCCGCACGGCAAACTTCGCCCCCGGCACTCTGGATCAGCCAATCTCCTTCGACCTGCTGCACACCAACCTTGGCGACATGTTTGATACGACCACCGGCCGTTTCACCTGTCCCGCTGCCGGTGCTTACGTCTTCATCTTCCACATCCTGAAGCTGGCCATCAGCGTACCCCTGTACATCAACCTCATGCGCAACGAAGAGGTGATGGTGTCTGCTTATGCCAACGATGGCGCTCCCGACCACGAGACCGGCAGCAATCATGCTGTCCTCCAGCTGTTCCAGGGCGACCAAGTGTGGCTGCGACTGCACCGTGGCGCCATCTATGGCAGTAGCTGGAAGTACAGCACCTTTTCTGGTTTCCTGCTGTACCAGGACTGAACATCCATCTCTAAATACGCACGAAAAGGGAGAATGGGATATTTTGGATGTTTTTTGAAAGTTACTCTGCACTTTATTGCACTTTCGGTTACGCATGGTGCAATTGCATGTTAGAAAGATCATGTTCAATAGTATAAAGTCAGTGTTAAAGCTTATGTAAGCTGTTTGCTGGTGAAAGTTTACAAAGGTTTTTCTGGGTTCTTTTTATTATTATTATTACTATTATCATCATCAGTACATTTAAAAATTTTTTTTTTATTTTTTTTTTCCAGTTTTGAGAGCATTTACTGTGTACTTGGACACTCATAACCCAAAGTAGCTGCATTTAGTTTGCACTAAATTGAAATCCTAACATTCAGAAGCATCTTCTGGTGTCGGTTTAATGGCCCTGTTGCTCATCGGCTCATTTTAGATGAGATGGAGAGGTTTTCCAGCCATGCAGGAGTTTGCAAAATGGTGCCCTTTTTTTTTTTTTTTTTTTTTTTTTTTTTTTTTTTTGTGTGGGGTCGCTGAATACATGCATCGCTTTGCAAGAATGGAAGATTTATTTTCTGGTAATACTTGACATGTTGAGCACTTTAAAAAAAGGGACTTGGTGGCCTTTTTGGGGTGTGTGTTAATCTGTGCGTTTGTCTGTGAAATATACTGTGAGTGGTGATCACTTGAACGCTGACTCTTGCCGAGAAGGCGTTTAGGCCAAAATTGCTCCCTCTTGTGCCTGAAATAAAAATGTGCAGTTAACGTCTGTGATTGTGTCATTTGTGCATTAACCCTTTCATGCATGGTGTCCACTGGAGTGGACAGATGTTTGGAATCCATTTTTAACAATTTAGATTGTAGTACCATGTCCCAACCACCAAGTGGTGAATCCCCAGAGCACTGTCTACAATTCCATTTAATTGTCTTTGCATCTATTTTTTGTTTTGCGATAGCACACCATAAATTCAAAAAGGCGGAGGAAGAGGAGATGCACCAATTACCTCAGGAATAAGTGTAAAATCCTTTTACTCTCAGAAAACCTCAGGTACAAAAATGTTTCAGCTAAATAGGGTGTTAGAGATGCTTTTATCCAGATTTTAACTATAAATAAATTATATTTTGGTAACAGAAAACATCTGTCCACTCCAGTGGATGTCATACACCAAAGGGTATATTATGCCTAATGGGTATATATATATATATATATATATCCCCTGATTTTGTGTGTTAGTTAAAAATGTGATATAATTTACACTTGAATAGTTTTATTAAACAAATATTAAATAGTCTTCGAATTTTATAATTTACGTCATTGCTTACAGTCTATATTTATTTATTAGGTCATAAAAAAAGTGTAGGCATGTGTAGGAATATGTGTGCATGATTGCATTAGAGTGTGTGTGTGGTGGGAGGGTGTATGTGATTGTGTGTATTTATGCTCGCGTATGATTCTGGTTTTAAATAAAAGTTGGCCATTTCTAAATAAATAAAAAAAAAATTACTTTTGAGACATGTTATGTTTTTCAAATGTCCTCTCTATTTTTGTTGTTGATGTTCCAAGACTTCCGATGCAAAAGCCTCTAAAAGTTACATTTGTCAAAAATAAGCTAACAATATCTAGTAGTGAATGCTCTCTGCACATAATATACGTTCATTAAATACTTTAATTTCAAACCAGCTAGATTCCAGCCTCAGCCCATTCAGAAGTACAGTACTTATACAGAAACACATACAAAGCCTAGGTGTCTGATAAAAAACAAAAACATCAGACAGACTTCTTTAGCCTTCTAATGTGTATTCATTCCATTTGCTCTTAGTAAATGTTTTAATTTCTATTGAATGTTCTATTGAATCACTTTTTATACCGTTGATGCATAGTGTCTACTACAGTGGACAGATATGTAACTCCCTCAAAATAAAATAAAGTTGGAAAAAGAAAAAAAAGTTACTTGCACGATTTTTCACTTGTTTAAAAATAAAAACAAACATTAAAAATGATTACTTTGTGATTTAATAATTCATGCATGTAAGCGTTAAGTAAAGTGAAAACTGTTTAGGTTAGTATTGAAGTAGAAAGTGTGGGTGGTTCACCTCTCTTTGAACGACAGAATAGTCTGTCACAAGTTTAGGCTTCATTTAATTAGGACTGATTTTCATCTCCTGAAGTTTCTTCTGTTGTACTCAGTTTGCCAACAGTGACAAAGCTGAAAGGGTTTTCTCAAGCTTTTTATGAGGGAGGGGGGAGTTTTCAGTTAAAATGTGCAAGAAAATGGAAGGAAAGAAGACCACTTGCAATTTGGTGGTGCAATCATTGACATCCGTCCTGCATAAGACAGAGTGAGACTGCTGAGTGGTTTGTCTGCATGTTGGTTCATGGGTCTTTATGGGTGTTTCCTGAACTATTTTCACACTCTTCAGGTGGTAATCGTATTTTTATTTAATGTCAATTTGATATTAGTTGTCAAATATTATATAAACCACAACAAAATCAATTTCCCATCACATTTCAAGTGATTTATTGTGATTGATTGTGTTTTGTGCTTTTTAAAAATATTATATTTTTAGAATAGATCTATCATTCCTAAATACAAAATATTTTCACGTTTTGATACAATTACAGCTTTAGTGGAAATACAGTAAACACTGATTTATTACGCTTTATTTGCATTTAAACTTGTAACTCCTGTTTTTATGCAAGACTTTGTTCATTTATTGTCTGCGACATACAAGTTAAAGAAACACCCTTGTTTTAAGAGAAGGTCCCTTGCAAATTAAAGAGTAATGATATTTGTGTCACCTTGACAATTTGACACGTAAAAAGTGTTAAAATTCCTGTTATTTTCCATTTAATCGAGAGGACATTGCAATGTCTCGTTGAACATGTTGTTTTAAAGTGTTTTGAGATGAACACAAGAGGCCACTGTTGTCCTACTAATTGATCACTTCAGGCTACTGAGCGTAATGGAAAAACAGATACATTCGTTCAGTAGGATTTCCCGCGTTTCCCGTGAGGGCTTCTACTCCGATCACTTAAGCTGATATAATAAGTCCTGCCAGTGGCTATGAATGTCACAATGCACAAATGTTTACTTTCCACTGCTCATCTCTAACAGCCGAGTGCGTTTGTTCATTTTGCTTTCTGTGAATGCCTTTCTAATGTAAGAGTATTCAAGGTTACGTATGGTCTACTAGTCCTAATAACCTTTAAAGGAACAGTTCAACCATAAACGAAAATTCTGTCATTTACTCACCCTAAAGTTGTTCCAAATCTGTGTGAGTTTCTTTCTACCGTTGAACACAAAAGATGATGTTTTGAAGAATGTTAAAGATAGGCATCAACTTGAATAGTACTATGGAATAAAATGAAGTGGAAGTCAACTGTTTGGTTACCAAAATTCTTCAAAATCTCTTTGTGTGTGTGTTTGTTCTACAGAAGAAAGAAACTCAGCCAGGTTTGGAACCGGCGTAGAGTGAGTAAATGATGACAGAATTTTTATTTTTGGGTGAACTATCCCTTTAAGATGACTATTTATCATGATATCATTACTTGTGTCAAGCTGACTGTCTCTTTACTATAGCAATGTGTTGATCTTTGTGGTCATGACGCCTGTATATTGGTCTTTTGCAAACATGTTTCTCTGTGGACTGTGTTTTGTCAGCTCAATTGAGCTGATTTAGAAAGATTCAGTCCGACTAGTTCAACATGTTGGAAGCAAATCAAAATAGTTGACTTGCCCAGACTTGTTCACATAATGCCCTCCCCTTCTTAAACCTAGTTTACCCCCCTTTATTAGGTCATGTCCTATGTAAACCCACTGCCACTCCTTACATATACACCTCCTGTGTTCTGCAACATCCCAGGATGGCTGGGATGGTCAGCTGTCTTCTTGCATGCCATGGTCTGGAGATTTTTTTTTTTTTGCTGGACTTTGGAAAAGCAGACTGTACTGTTTATTGTGTCCTTTGAACGAACTGTTCTTAACAAACATGTTGTCACTTTGCTTTTAAAGGGAACAGGAGTGTCTTGGAGTGTAAATACTGCCTATAAAAATCCCACTTCTCTTTTTCAAGGTTCAGCCTGAGGCTTTTCTGCTTTTGAGTTCATAATAATATTGAGATCATGAGTCATATTCAGAGAAAGTGTTGGTTTGGGAAGACACCATCCTGTGGTTATATCCCTGAGATTACTGGCATAACTAAAAGACAACAATGAAACTACTAACAGCGGTTTGGTGGCACAAAGAGAGAGAGAGAAAAGTTAACCAGTCGCCCATAATGACCATGATGTTCTGTTTTTGCAAAAGCACCTCAAAATAATACCTGGAAGCCATGTATCTGTGGAAGACAGCAGCTAAATGGTGTATTCACACAAGCTGTTAAATGTTTGAGACCAAACAGTCATTTATTCCCATCTCCTGCCTTTAAACTTAATGCTGGTGATATTGTCATCTGCCACAATGTCCTTCCTGAGAGAAATTAGGTGTAGCTTGAGAACAAAAGGGCTGGTGACCATGTCATTAGCAGAGATTAAGTGTATTTATTCATCTTGTACAACAGTTGTATGAAAATGGGTCGTTGTTGTAATGCCTGTCCTAGCAAGAAACTCCTGCCACTGTTTCAAGCATTTATATTGACTATGTAATTCAATAGACTTTTTTTTTAAATTACTCCTGAAATTATTAGCCATTTTTTAAAAATGTTTAAATTTAAGGTACATTCACAAGTGATCACATCTTTCTAGTCAGATCAATAGCCTAATAAAGCAGCTTACATGCAGCGGACCCCCTCATGGGGATGGCCATTTTGAGATCACATGACCAGCTGAATACTATTTAATTAATCTTATTAACTACCATTATTGGACATTTCCACTCGTCAGATAAATATTTAAATGTTTTGGCTAAGACCATTTCTTGGTAACTGCAAAATTTTGCAGCATGCTAGCCGTACACAACTGCCATATCGATTAACGCAACATAAATTACTCATTGTACTTTCAGTTGAAGTGTGAATTACCATGGTATTTTTTGCTTGTTTTTGACAGAAAATTTAATATTGTTAGCATTGTTTTTTGTTATTAGGCTAATGCATGCATAGCATTTGAGTTGCAAAAACTGAAAACTGTTTGTGTCTGCAAAATGGGAAAATGAACATTTGCACCCTGATCTGAGTGTGGTGTCATAGTTTTGCATTCAAGTCCTAAACCCTGTGCCCACAGTCTTGCCAAAACTGTGGCAATGTTTGCATATGTTTCCTATTATAACAACTTTTTGTGGCTTGCTTCTGTGTAATAAGGGATATTTTAGAATTATTTTCCATGAAAAGCACTTGCCAATTGATAAGTTTGTGTTGTGGGTTGGACTGCTGACAGACTTGTTGTATGACGAGTATTGTTTTAATATTTAGAGATGTTATATTGCTGTATAAATGCTCACTGTGGCTGATGAATTAAGATTACTTGGATCTCCTATGGTCAGCATTTAAAATAAGTCCATGTTGGCTTTTATCATTGTACTGTTTTGTATTTACTTCTCTTTTCTCAATACTTGCAGCACTGACTTTCTCAAAAAAAAAAAAAAAAAGTCCTTAGCAGGGAAAGGCTGTATGCAAAATAGTTCAGCATAAATTCCCAGCATAACATGGCAGGAAATCCCCTTTTAGAGGTCCAGGCCAACACATTTACAGGGTGTCTTGCATTGTTGCAATCTGCAGTGCATGATGGGATGGGATAAATATCCTATTTTCCACCCAGGAAATAAACTCTGTAAGCGGCAATAGGGTTGCGATAAGATTTGCATCCGATTCTGCCAGTCGCTGGTGTTTTAATCTCTCTGATAACCATCTTCTCATAACAACTAAATTGAAAACAACTGGATTGCTAGTTTACAGGGATCTGCAGAAATCTATTGCAGAGGCTCTTGCAGAATGTAAAAGAGTCCCAAACACCCAACAGAGTGAATGTTTTCTCATGCCCGTGACAGAATTCAGAGGTTTCGCACAAAAGAATGGCTGTGTGACTTGTGCTTGCATCTCTATGTGGAGGTCCAGGTGTATGATTTTTAACCTGAAGCTGCACCCCATCATTTCTTCCCCTCCATGCGATCTCGCTCCTTCATTTTGAACGTATATTTTTCCTAAACATCCTCCCCCACTCAATATCAACATGGCCAGTGGCCCTGCAGTTAGTTTAGTCATGTGCTATGTTTGGAATAGCATACTATCCTGGCAATATATAGCATTTATAATGTGCAAAGTATGCAAGTTTTCTGTATGCAGAATGGATGAACTACAACACTTACCAAGATATGAAGTATATACTAGTATGCTATGTTTTTATTAATAATACAATTAATTTATGAATATTGCCAAAATAATCCAGAAATAAACCAACATTTCAACAAGATCTTCACTTCCAGGGAAACTGATACAGAATGGAAAAGGAAGCTGTAGTCACTGGAGAAGCCAATATGGCTCCTTTAAAAAGCAATTTATTTTAAAGAGTATTAAGTGCGCAAACAAAACACTTCATGTTGCGGCAAACTAATCTTGCCATATTTCTGGAAGTGACAACATGTCAGACGCTCTCTATATATTAAATGCTTATATATATATGCATGCACAATAAATCACATCTAGGAATTTATTTGTTTTAATGTGGTTCTGTTGTATTTCACGTGCATGTCATTTTATTAAATAAATTGTATTTTGGAAATTGAATCCATATATCCAGCATTTTTATGCAAAATCCAAATTTGCATACGAACATGTGAATGGAAACCTGACTTATGCTGTCCTATTTGCTATATTCAGATCAGCATACTAGCATACTATGCTTAAAACACCTGCAGTATATAGTATGTATTGTGTGCCTAGTATGCAAATTTTATGTATGCGTGGAATACCCTGATTTGCATCTAAATATGAATCTAGTTACATTGTATTGTACGTGCATGTCTATTTTATCCCCATCCATCCACCATTTTTTTATGTAGTATCACAATTTGCATAAAAATGTGAATGGAAACCCAACTAATACTATGCGCTTGACTTGTCCTTTTGTTTTCAGTCTTATTTGCTATGTTCAGAATAGCATACTATTCTTACTACTCCTACAGTGTATTGTGTGCACAGTATGCAAATTTTATGTATACCCAGATGACCACATTTGTAGTATGCAGCAGATCACACTGTATTGAATATTAGATATCTCAAGTAATGAGGTATGTACAACAACAGTAGACAGTATCCATTATATACTGCCTAGTATGCAGTGAGTAGTAAATAAGCATTCCATTCCGAACATGACAACACTCCTGTTTACATACTCATGTGCTTTTATAGCTTTTTTTTTTTATTTTTAAAAAAAATTGTTTTTTTTTAACCCTCTACAGACTCTGTCAATCTCTGCCATTATAATGTTTCTCCCTTGATTTAGTGAGATTGTGTTGTAATTTGGAAATACTGCGTTATGGTTTAAATCTGATATATGTTCACCTTAATGGCTTCCATTTTTCTTGTGTTTGTAGGGTGGAAGCGAATGAGTTTGAAGCTCGGTGGGGGGCGCAGGCTCCGGCTCCTGTTTGCAGACCCAGACTGAAGATAATATTGGGGCAGGTTGGAGAGTGCTGTGGTACAGTTTGACTTGGTGGCCAGCGAGACCATTTAATTGTTTCCACATGGAGAAAACGAAATGTTAGAGTCGTTTTCAGAGTTCTGTGAACCTTAAAGTCAACTATTATTAGTGCCTGCTAGCAATATTAGCAATGTTTAACTGGAACAAACCAAGAAAGCTGACCAGTCAGATTATGTTTTCACATGTTAAAAAGGAACTAATCAGCTATGCGTTTACATAAAACAACACAAACGAATCCTGTTCTGGCTAACATGCTAACACTGTGGTAGTTTTTCCAGGATCGTTTGTTTGTCATTGTAGGCCTCCATTTCTTATTCTTTGTTGAAGTATTGCTCTGTCTTCCTCCATCTTGTTCTCTTTCATCATTTGCTGCAGTAGAAGGATAATTATAGCTTTTGGGAAATTATGCCTCCGTAAAGGCCCCTTTGGGGAAGAATCAGGCTGTAAAAACGATTCTTTGCCCACTGTGTATAACAGCGCTATGTTGTGTGGAGAAAGTGTGAGGTAAACAAGTTCTTTCAGCTTTCTCTGCATATCACAGTCTGATTGGTGAGATGTTTCCATGTTCTCCATTCTTCTCTCCAATACATTCAGTGCGGAATAGACTCCATATTCACTGGCAGTTTAAATCGTTCATCTCAGACTAACAGCCTTATGCGATGTGAAATCTGCTTTTTCTTGATCTTAAGTTAGTCTGTGTCCCTGAGTGTGTTATGTAATGCAAGGGACGAGGCGCTGCCTGTGTCCTTTTGGGATTTATGTAGCCGTGGGGGTGTGTATGGAAATGTATGCGTGAGAGTTTCAGAACCACAGCAACGGGCCGTACTGGTTCACATTAGAGTTGTATATCACATGTAAATTATCCAGAACCGATGTTAATCAACAAACGCTCCTGCACACAAAGCCTCTGAGCTCATCTCTAACTCAGGGGTCTGGCACAAACCACGCTGCATCACACAGAAATTTACAGGAATAGTTTGGCGCTGTCGAAACCACCTGGAAAACAACTGCACATTCCGTTTCATTGTGTTTGTGCCCATATCATACTGATATGGCTGCTGCACTGCATGTTGTTGTTGTTGTTTTAGCTATTTAAGTTTCTCGTTTTGCTTCATGAATTGTCCCTTTAATGTATGTGGTCATTATTATGGCTCTGCTGAAAATAAATTAACAGCTGTTATGTGTGACGAAGCATTTTTATTTGGAGTTTTGTTATTTAACTTTTTTTTTTTTTTTTGC
>NW_015542896.1:356028-359647 GCF_001515605.1 Sinocyclocheilus anshuiensis
GGCTTCTGTAGTACTGTAGCCACTCAACACATCTAATGTAACCCAAAACTTTGCTTTTAGAGTCCGCACAAATGGGGCAATTGTTGATCTAAACACTTAAAATTCAGGTAAAAGAAGCAGTATGCAGAATGCAAGGTATGTATAAAGGTAGGCTGTCAGTCTAGGCTAGATTAAACTGGACCAAAACCATATGAGCATGTAAGCAAGCTAGAATGTAACCCACATATTTAAGATTTATAGGACCACGGAACCATCATGGAAAGCTCATAATCACTTTAATGTATGTGGTCATTATTATGGCTCTGCTGAAAATAAATTAACAGCTGTTATGTGTGACGAAGCATTTTTATTTGGAGTTTTGTTATTTAACTTTTTTTTTTTTTTTTGCATCAAATGCACAATTATATATTAGCATATGCCTTCATAACATCGCTTCAAGTTACGCATTATATTGATTGTAATTGAAGACAGGTTCATGATTTGAGGGATGAGTAGGAATAGTGTGGACCGTATTGATGATTAGATGATCATAACAAAATGGTAAAAGTTTCAGCTGTTGGTTCCTATTTGGATTTGTTCATCCTTTTATGACTCATGTCTTACCATTTGAGGACCGTCACTCCATCCGGAGATTTTCTCTTTCCCATTTTCCCGTCATTTTGGGCAGAGAGCGTGACCCGTTGGAACTGCCAGTGAATTTGTCGGTTTCATCCAGTTGGCCGTGTGGAGAGCAATATGAGCTCCCGCTAAGAACTTGAGCAACCTTGTTTAATTTTTGTTGACCTCAAAAACAAGACAACTGACAATAGCTGTTTTTATTTAGATTTTATTATCCAGTCAATCATTGATGGGGGGCTGATTCATAAAAATAGTTTACCAAATAAGCCAGGCTTATTTCAGTTATTCTGACTTATTGTCACTTGATTTGGTTTCCGAAAGCAAAATTACCATAGCTCAAGCTCAGTCACTGTGGCAACTTATGCTGGGAAACTAACCTGGGGCCTGTACCATGATGGTAGTTGAACAAATTCAGAGTTACAGGATTAGTTTTGAGTTGACAAAACCAAACCACTCCAAACCGGCTTTGTTGGTACCATGATGCTGATCATCAGCTTTCTTTGTCAACTCAAGCTTTGATCCTGAGTTTGTGGAGCGCGTGCACTTGAACGTATGACATCAGTGGCATTGGCAAACAGCCAATCACATGCCTTGCAACACAGAGGAAGTGTGATTCACTTCTCGCGAGAGACCCAGCGAGATTCAAAGCTAAAGGTTAAAGGTTTTGCTAAAGGTTAAGAGATTGTAGAATATGACGAATTTAAACATTTACACTGGGGAAAAAAGTACTTGAGAAAGGACAAATAAAAGAAATGATCTTGCTCTATCAGTGCAGTCAGAAGTGAAACTTAAGTTAGTTTATATAGTTGAAAATATACAGTGATAGAGACTCAAACATGTAAGGTCACGTATTTTTAAAGCATCTATTGATTCTACAGCTCCTTTATTACATATGATCTGTATATATTAATATTCATTTAAAATAAATGATTTATAATAACTGTTCAACTAAAATTGCTTGTGTGTAATGGATTAATAATAATATAAATCATATAATTATATAAATCATATAAAATAACTCCAAATATATTAATATTCATTTAAAATAAATGATTTATAATAACTGTTAAACTAAAATTGCTTGTGTGTAATGGATTAATAATAATATAAATAATATAAAATAACTCTTTAAGTAATTATCATTAAAGCCAAACAATTTTTTTTTAGTACTAGTGACCTTTAATTTGGAGCAAGAGAAACTGGGGGAGTGACTTTTTTTGCGTCACACATTTGCTCATCTGATTGGTCCAGTTTCAGTTTGAGATCTCGAACTCAGAACATAACCTGCACTGGAGCAGGTTAGCCGTAGAGTGTAAGTTACTATGGCAATGAACACAGCTAAAAGCCAAGCCACTTTCATGGTACCTAAAACCCAGGATTGGTGCAAACTAAACTGTAACTTACCTGGCTAGCCAGCTAATCCGGCTTCATGGTACAGGCCCCTGGTCAGGAGCAGGCTAACTGTCAGGCTAAGCTGAGCTCCTCTAACACTGACCAGTAGGAACGCATTGATAATACCACTGACTCTCTCACATACAATTAGTTGACTTTATTATTAGTCCAAAAATAAAAGTATACAGAAAATGCAACTTAAATAATCAAATAAATAAAAAATAGGCTACAACCAGCTGTATTTAATGTATTGTGCCCAAAATGTAATGACTTTTTCTTCTTTTTTTCTTTTTTTTTAAAGGTATATGAAAACTTGCTACTTGCACATTCAGTTGATCAGCAGTTTCTAGCCATGCAGCCTTTCTCTCGGGTTTTATGACCGCTGTACCTTTTATGGTTATTAGTAGAACATTAAAACATTACAATCTAAAAAAGCTCTTTAAAGCATTAAAAACACTAAATTAAAAATCAAAATAAATATTCGAAATCAGACTACATTTTAACTGATAAGAGGAACACGCATTTAACTCATTTGAGATGGTAGGGCTGTATCCAGCTTACATTGGATTTACAGTTATGATAAAAAAATACACTTATGTAGGATTAACATGTGTCATGTTAACATTCTACATGTCACATGTCCAACAACAAATATTTTAGCAGAATGCATATTTTATTAAGAATTAAGTACAATTATTGCGCTATTGTTCTATTGCATTCCATCTGTTTACTGCTCATTCACTCATGTAAGCCTCACCCACTCCTGACGGCAAAATGTATATATTTGCATACTTTCTAACATTTACAGATGAAAAATATACCTGTGACGTGTCAGTTATGCACTGAGGAAAACACAATGTCTCAAATGCATTAAACAGCACAAATATTCGCCGTTTGCCATGGTGAATCGATTTGAGCCATGATCGACATTAAGGGCTGCTTAAGAATAAGCATGAACATCAAATTATCCTGACTCATTGAACCTGGATTGAATTAGTGAGATTGCGTGAACTTAAATTGTCGTTTATGAAACCGCTTTAGTCCTGATTGATTTGTTAGGTTATTTCAAGTCAGGTTTTGGACTTTAATCTTTGCTTTTCTTAGCGTCTTTTATGAATCTGCCCCCTGGAGGCTTTTGTAGGGCCAGTGAACAATAACAAACATATGGGCATCTGATGCTGATTGTGACTTTCGTGTCCTATATCATAGCAGCATTATATTAGGCACACCAGGTGCAGGAAGATGGACAAAGAAAGGAAGAATAAAAAAGGACTATCTTTTATATCAGTTTGGGATGTTTGTATAGGCCTGTGTAAGTGATGTAAACCATTCCCCGGTTATTAACTGTACGACCCATCTCCACCCTTACTGCAGCCATTAATTTCTTCTGCAGATTGTACATCACTATGGTGACTGAAGCATTAAATCTGTTGTGTAAGAGCTGGTTTCTGAACTGCAGTTGACTTTACAGATGTTGTTTTATATATAAAATAATTATATATAATGTATATATTATAAACGTATGTAAATATCTAAAATAATAAATAAATAAATATATATATATATACACACACACACACACACACACAAACACACACACACATATATA
>NW_015542896.1:359832-361587 GCF_001515605.1 Sinocyclocheilus anshuiensis
AGCGGTTTACTGGACTGCAGTTGACTTTACAGATGGGTTTTGCTGTATGTATGTATGGTGTATGCAGCAGATAGGTGTGCCATCATGCACTGATCTGTCATTGCTAAAATGTCATAAAAAAATTAGGCCACTGCTACATATATATGCATGTGTATTTATAAACAGTCTTAATATTTTGTTGTATGTATATATAAACACTTATTATTAAAAAATAAATTTTAAAATCTTAATATTATAAAATGTTTTATATATAAAATAATTATATATTTATAGATAAATGCATCTAATATGTATATATTATAAACACTTTTTATATGTTTGATTTAATTTATTTTGATACATTATAGCCTATATATTTACTTGTCCACTTCCACCAGGCATTTTGAGTTTGTTTTCATAAATTATGGGTAAGGGTCAAAGGTTATTATAGACCATAGTAGTTTGGGTGTAATGAATAAAAATGGCTTTTAAAGATCTATCCAATGTTGTGGACAAGTTTGCAAATGTGTGTGGGGCAGAAAATGTGCTAAATTCCCCACAAAGGCCCAAATAACTGATCGGCGGGCACACAGTGACATTGCATGTCCTGAATAACAATTGGATCATGCTGTCCTGTCTCTAAGCCACTTCTTTATGATGTATTCATGTATGGCTGATGATTATTGGCTCCTGCATTAATCTTTTATCTCTTATTGAGCTCTGCAGTAAAATGGCAACACAGACAGATTGTCTATATGTTATGAAAGAAGTTTGTATGAAGTATATATTTTACTTTTGTATAAGTAACTTGAGCATTTTTAATTTAAATTTTATTAAACTGTATATATTTTGTACGTTTATTATTACTACAGAATACCTGCTGCACCCATTAAGCAAAGAGTTGTATAAAATAAATTAGCTTATAGACCAGTATGTGCATGCATGTCTGTATTGTGATAATTGTTTTGGGGCCTGTTCAGGGAGAGTATGCTATAGACCAGGGA
The DNA here is from genome assembly GCF_001515605.1 of Sinocyclocheilus anshuiensis. Taxonomy (NCBI): domain Eukaryota; kingdom Metazoa; phylum Chordata; class Actinopteri; order Cypriniformes; family Cyprinidae; genus Sinocyclocheilus; species Sinocyclocheilus anshuiensis. Next base: position 360,816 of record NW_015542896.1, read on the forward strand.
TCCTCAGATCTGGCCCACGAGATCCACTTTCCTGCGGAGTTTAGCTCTAACCCTAATCAAACACACCTGAGCAAGCTAATCAGTGTCTTCAGGATCATTAGAAAATCACAGGTAGGTGAGTTTGATCATGGTTGGAGCTAAACTCTGCAGCGCATTGGCCCTCCAGGGCAAGATTTGAGGAACCCTGCTATAGACTATCTAAGTGATGTAGCAACAAAGCCCGGAAGTGCTGTTTTCCTGGAAGCATCTGCGCATGTTGTGGGCATGTTGGCGTTCCAGCAGCTCTACTTGCTTGCATGTGAGGATGTTTATGCTTTTTTTGTAAGTGAATCAGCAGTGTGTTTTGGAGCAGTCATGACAGGTGTGTTCAGGGCATGTCTGAGTGCTGATGCACAACAGAAGGGTGTCGAGTTTGAGTAGGAAAAGTACAGTTCTGTCTAGCAGTAATAACCACTAGAAAGCTGAAAGTTTGGGAGATGGCCAGTTCTTTTTATCATACTTATAACTGTCAAAAAATATTTGACTATAAAAGTGCAATACTTAGCCCGTTTTAACCATACTTTCACAAACTACTCCCACCCTATGAACAACAATAATTTATTACAAGTGTGCATGGTTGCCTCATTGCACATTGTGAAATGAGATATAAAAACCAAAAAATCTCTAGACCTGAATCTGTGTGCTGCAGAGTTGAAGTATTTATAAGGAAACTTTCACTGGATTCTTGCTGAATGTGTTTTTCCACTCAAATTACACTTTTTTTTTTTTTTTT
>NW_015542896.1:361770-365504 GCF_001515605.1 Sinocyclocheilus anshuiensis
CTCACACACACACACGACGCGTTACTCTGCACTGCGCAAAACTCCGCATTTGAACAGTCAATAGCAAATATCTATCTCTAATACTTAAACTAATTACAAAACATACAGTCACTGATTCAGAAGCACCAGATTGTCATAGCAAAGTCAGAAATTACCCTTTTTTTTTTTTTTTTTTTTTAATTGCCATGCTTGGACAAAGCATTTCTCTTAAGTACTGTGAAATGGTAATTACCAGATAACCAAACCATTGTGTAATTGAGTCTCTGCATTATTAGCATTGCAGAAGGCCAAATGTCATCTTACAGGGCTCTGTGAGCCCAGGGCTCAATGAGAGCCTCTGTTCAGTTGGACCACTGACCTCAAACTTATTTAAAGTCAGGGAGATGCGCTCAAAAAACAGCTGTGGTACAAGAACCAAGAGAGGGCAGAAGGAAAGGAGAGAGCTTTGAATCCACATGCATGTTTGCATATAGACAGTATATGTGAGAAACAAACCCAACCGCTGTGTTTGCTTAGAGTGGTAATGTAAAGCTTTCTTATAATTTACACTTACCCATTTACACAGTTTTTGCATTGAAAAATGTAAGACACAGATAGTAAATGGGAAAACGATGGTCCTGAGACGTTTTTTTTTTATTTTTTACTTAGCAGCACATCATGTGTCATGCACAAAACACTGCAAAACAGCGTAATGGCCAAAGGTGTCCGTCTAGCTTATGTTCATGTAGGAAAAACAATGGAAAACCAGTGCAGTTCTGTGTGAAAGGCCCGTTTAGAAGTTTAAGGCCAACATCACATGTATCCTATGCAACCAACTCTCTGAAAACATAAATTCCTCCTAGTGGCTGATAATGCCCCAATCCCATTCAAATGTATATAGATTAAAAATTGTTCAATCTAATTAAAGTTTAAATATTCCTGTGTGAAATGCATTTTAAATGCTTGCTAGAGTATCACACTGTTAGCTTAGCAACATGCTAATGGCAAACTCTACTAAATAGTGTTTTCTGTGCGCTATTTGTGTACCGTGCAGAGTTGCTGCCTATGTAGAGTGTCACCTTTGATGAAATTTCAGTTAGGATGCTGTCTTTAGGTGTAGTCACATTTGCGGTTTCTCTACAAAATTTTGCGAGCTAAATATAATAATTTCAATAAGAATTGTCGCAATTAAAACTTCATCTGATGGATTTGCGGAGGCAAAGAAATTACCCTGTGAATTTTGTGTCTGGTTCAAGTAGGTAAATTTGCAGCACTGACCAATAGCAAACCTCTGTGTGGTTTTCATAACTTTTATAGGGTCGAAACTTTTGTGCCGTTCAAGTGGAGTTGGAAATATCATAATTACGAGTCCAAAGCACATGCATGACTGAGTGAAGTCATATTTACGAGTGGGAAAACTAGGAATTCTAGATGAAACGTGAGTTGACGACAAGGGCTGCATTGATTTGAAGCATTGCGAAAACACTGATCTATTGATAATGTCATATCTATATTATAATCTAGAGATGAGTGAGCGAAAAACAATTCTGTAGTAAATTAAAATAAATTGTTTTGCAATTCATTTTAATTTTACATGTTCTTTCATTTTAAAGTGTGACTTACTGAACAGGTACAGTAATAGACCACAAGTGTAAAGTTAATTTCATCATTTTGAATTCAGACGTATATAGTTATTTGGGTTTATTGTGCACAATATAATTTTCTGTTATTTAGGCTACTTCAGTTTAGGTTATGTGTCTGACTTAAATGCAAGACATGTCGTAATAATAAACGTCCGACTCTGAGGCATGAGATTTCTATACTTAAAAAAAAAAAAAAAATGATAACCTAAAAAATGAATTAACCCAAAAAATTATTTAATATCACACAATCAAACTAAATACATTAATTTATAACAACAAAACTACATTTTATGGGTTAAATCATAACCTTAGCCTTAGCAACAAAACAAAACTGTAGCTCCACAGTAGAATGGAGCTAGTATGTGTGTGCACAGCCACACAAGTAGGTTAGCGGAGCTCTCAGAAGAGCAGCTGCTCATTCCAGCTGTCTGTCACACATCAGAAATGACTCACACACTCAGGGGCGGATATCTTCATCTTCAAAATACCTTTACTGTCTTCCCACATCACCACCACTTTAAATGGCAACCAGCCCACAATGGAGGAAGGCCGGTGTGTTCAACAGACCTCTGAAACTTTACATTTTCCACAGAAAGCGAAGAGCCGTCAGGCCTGTTATGGCAACAAATAAAAGTCCCTCATTCAGCAGCTCTAACACCCTGAAAATACCCATAGAAAAAACCGCATATCTTCCTGTAATTTTTTTTCTGTCTCCGTGTTTGTTGCGCAGAACTGTTTGGGCTATGCAAACGCATTATCGTCCCTGTTCATCCCTCTGGTTGTGATATACAAGCACGAACAGGGCCGCCACACCCCACAGTGTTCAGGCAGCACAAGAAACGTAGGCCGCTCAGCTATCAATTATCTGATGACGTTTTTAGGCAGCTTTTTGTAGATCAAAATAAAATATGGAAAATGCGTCACAACAGATGTGGAGTCCTCACATAGTGGTGTTTGTCCTTAGGGGCTTGTTTTTGCAAAAGATCTGTTGTATGACCTGATATCCTGATAGCGCTACTTATCGTATGGGCATGCATGTGCCTGTGCATGAGAAATAAAGAAAAACTAATGCCCAGAAAAACTATGTTGTTGAAATAAACATCTAAACCAGCCTAAGTGTGTTTGCCAACTGGTTTTAGAGAGCACTTTTAAGATATTTAGACCAGCTTATACCATCTAGAACCAGATGTGACTAACAAACTTGTTGGTTTAGGCTGGTTTAAGCATGTTTTTTTTTTTCAGCAGGGATGAGCCTTTGATGTGCTCAATATGGGCCATATGTGACTAATGCACCAAACAGATAACTGCATTTTCTGCTTTGAGACTAGGCCTGTGTGGGCTCGATAATTGAAAATTGGTGTTTTTTGCCGTTTTCTGCCTCTAATGGAGATGTTATTGGCATGTTGTTTATTCTGTAGAGTCGTAGAAAGCCGTACGAGTGGGTGTGTTTGGAACAGGGTTGTGGTTGAAGCCCTCAGGCTTTTTTTTTCAGCTCTGTGTTACAGGTCTTGGCCTAGATACAAACAGAGAAGATAATATCAGCCAAAACAAACTTTAGCATTAACGCTAGTTAGCTAACACAGGGTTTGGGATGACGAGGAAAGATAACAAATGTCAGTTAATGTGCACGTTCACTCCCCTAGATCTCAGGTTTCTAAGTTTGTTGTTATGCTAAGGCTAAGGTTTGTGTTTCTTCATGTGAATGTGAGTTGTAACGACAAACAAGGAACTGAAAGCATCTGCATTACGTCTTCTTACAAACGTGCTTGACATTTTCCATACACTTTGTAGAGAAGTTTTTGTCAAAATCTTCAGAAATTTACAGTTCTCAAGTGAAACAAGAACTAGCATGGTTAGCTGTTAGCTATTAGCTTTCTGCCTCCTCTGTATTTCTCTTTTTTTTTTTTTTTTTTTTTTTTTTTTTTTTTTTCCCGCTTATTACACAGGACAGTGTAGCGATTGGTGGGGAATGTGATCGGCAAAGGACCTTAAGCCAGGAATTGAACACGGGTCGCCAGAGGCACAGTTGCACTATATGTCAGTGCGCTGACCATTAGACTATCAGTACTATTTATCAACAGTCACAGTTAACTGCTCATCATTATAACAAGA
>NW_015542896.1:366341-366669 GCF_001515605.1 Sinocyclocheilus anshuiensis
TTTTTTTTTTTTGTTGTTGTTGTTGTCCCGTTTCTTGAATACTTCCTGATCCCAAATGCTAACATGATGATAGTAGGCTGTTTTGCTCTGTTTTTATGCGTGTTAGTCACAACATGATTTCGGTGGCAAGCGTCTCACGTGCCTACACTTTTTTTCCGAGTGCCAGCTTTGCCTGGTTATCAGACGGCTGTTTGTGTGTGTTTGGCTGCTGGTATAACCAGGCTATTGAGAGATGCACTCAAACAGAAGGCCTGTGGGGGCCATGAGAAAAGGCAGTCTTTGTTACTACAGGTGTGTGTGCGTGTGTGTGTGTGTGTGTGTGTGTGTG
>NW_015542896.1:366869-376553 GCF_001515605.1 Sinocyclocheilus anshuiensis
GGCATGGACTACGCAAATGTGGAGGCCGTAAAAGGAAGGGGGAGGGTGTTTTGGAGTCACAGACAGTCACTGTTGTTGTCTGCTGCGATGGTCAATGAAGACCTCTAGCAGGTCCTGGCGCTCTAGACTGTAACCCTGTTCTTTTGAGAGGGTCTTTTCATGTCTCTTGGCTCAAGGCTTGTTGAGTTGAGAGCTGGCTTTTGGGCAGGGAAGAATGATGTGACAGCCATGGTTTCTCCTGCCACTGGCTGAAGAAAGGGTGATTTCAAATGGCAGGGCACGAGATCTCTTTCGAGGACGCTGACAAAGACCATCAGCCACCCCTCTTGAAAATGTTTATAGCTCAGACAGAATCTACCCTGCTGAAAAAAACTTTTTTTTAAACAAGACTAAGCTGGTTTGTTAGTTGATGTGCCCTTTAAATAATATGCTCTCATATTGGTCCTATGCTTTTATATCTGTAATGTTTTACACATTTTTAATTCAACTTAGACTTTTACCCAGTATTCATGAGTGTATTTTGCATGTTTATTAGCCTTTCTATTTGTTAGCTTAGCAACATCAAAGTCTGTTGGCATCGGTTTGGAGTTTCACTCTGCCACACTGCTAAAAAAAAAAAAAATTCCCCGCAGGGCCATGCTGGTCTTGTTTGCTGGTTTAAGAGGGGTTTTGGGCACTTATTAGCTAGCCAATCTGCTAAGTTAAATCACCTAAGACCTGCAAGCTTAGGCTGGTTTAATGGTGCGTTCACGTCATGTCAAAAAGATCATATTTACAAGCTGAAAGCATATGAATGCCGTCATTTGTAAACTCAGGATTTTCGTAGATCCCAGAGTTTCCTAGTTGGGGCCGTTCATTATTTAAATGAATTTTTCTTTTCACTTACAAGAAAACTAGCCATGTTGTAAGCACAAAATACAATATTTTACAACTATGATAATACAGCAATTTAGTGCAAAGCACATTCATGAATTTTGTATAAAAAAAAAATAAATAAATAAATATATATATATATACACTGATGCACATAGTCATCATTTTGTAGAAGTACAATTCTTGCTGTACTTTCTGTAGAAAAGATGCATCACCGTCTTGCTCCGACCACAGTGATTTCAACACACCTGACAACATAATTTTGACTTTCCAACTCATTAATACAAACTTCCATTGAGCACCATGAGTTGTTTTTTCTGTAACTAGTGCGGCTTGTGTTTGTGCTATGGAAAACACAGTCCTGAAACAAAAGCTCTTTCAAATAGAAAGCAGAAACATGATGATTCATAACTTATAAATATGACTTAATTTATGATTACAGATTAAGATTAAACTTGTAAGGCAACATCCAGTCTGATCTTGTAAGAAAATGTATCTACTGTACGAGGTGGCGATTTCCTATGAATTTGTGCAATATCATTTGTACGGAAACGTATTTTTAGAAAAAAAGTAAGCATGAAAGTCCACCCCTAACCACCTCCCTAAACCTAACCATCAATGGGTTGCAGGTAGATCATAGGAAGAGATCATACAAATTCATATGAATTATCCACAAAACATAATATAGTTACGAATAGCCATGGTAGTGTGTTGGCAAAATCACATATATCCTTTCCGCATTGCGACTAGCTCAGTGAAAAAATTCTTCCAAGAGACGAGTTGCCCAAAATGCAGATTCAGTTTGTCTTTGAATAAAAAAATTTTTTTTAAATAGTTTTAATCTAATTTAAAGTTGGAGATTTGCTCATTAATGAGTGTGTGGTTTGTTTCATATGCTTATTAGCGCATTTGTTAGCTTAGCAGCATGCTAACATCACTATTGGGAATATTTTGAGTCATGTGCCATAAGTAGCACTAATATGTTCTGTGTTTTTTGCTTTGTGTTGAAACAAAGCCAACAAAGAAACTGACTGATCAGCAAACAAAATGTCTCATTTTCATTTTGTTCTTTGCTTTCTCTCCTTTTTACTTTGACACAATCTCTCTTTCACAGATGTATGCTGGTTGTTGGCTAGCGTGACAAACATGTTAATAAATATTTGAAGTAGGTGACGTTATGATGAGCAAGAGAGGATGAGTGAGAGAGAGTGCGCGCTTGCCATAAACCTTGTCTTTTATGATGACGGTAGAACAAAGTGCTTTGGATTACATGCAATTTTTAATACACTGGTGTATTGAAACGCCAAACCCACATGTTAATACACACCCATACACTTCAGTGGCCATTCTCTGTGCTATCTTTTATTGAAGACCTTGGAGATGAGATCATTGAGCAATCAGGCCACTGCACTCAGATACGTGACCACGACCAGCTTTGGACACACATGAGACCGTCTGTTGTGTGTGTGTGTGTGTGTTAATAATGGGAATGCTGCAGCTGCAGTCAAATATGCCCTTCAGTGCTGCGTGTACCATTCCAGCTGAATTACATTAAGACCTCCATCATATCGATCCACAGCATGACATCAATGTCTCCTTAATGCATTTTCCATGCAGGAAGTTTTGGGAATAGGACAGCGTGAGTGTGTTTTTATTTTATTTTATTTTTTATAGGACGGATGATTGTTTTTCAGTATCTGATTGACAGTTTAGTTTGTCCATAAATGAAAATTGTCATAATTTACTCACCCTTATGTCATTCCAAACCTGTATGACTGACTTTCTTCTGTGGAACACAAAAGAAGATATTGTGAACAATGTTCACAATTCTCTCTTCCATGTAATTAAAGTGAATGGGGACTGGAGCTGTCAAGCTCCCAAAAGGACTAAAGCATTGCATTTTAAACCACTCATGCCCTATATTCCAAGTATTTTGAAGCCATATGCTTTTGTGTGAAGAACAGATGGATTTCACGTTATTTTTGACCTGAATGTTATATGAATTGTATTCAAAAAATAAAATGTTTTTTCAGCAACTTTAACCTCGAAATTCAGTTCCAAAGGAACATTTGGCTTGATCCGGGTTGAAATATGGTGTGCAAGCATATTCAAGGCATGGTTTTTAAACATGTCAATCACTGCTTTGTTTGCCTGTGTCAGTGGATGTCTTCATGATGCACAATATACATAAGCAATAAATATACGGTGTTATTGTTTATTCTGGACATGTATATTCATATTATGCATGTGTTTGCATTATGCAAGTGAAAGAGAGGCTCAATACTAATAACATACACTTCTTTGTTTCTGTTATATAACTCAAGCAGAATGGATCACAGTTCCTCCATGAAATCATTATGTTTTTGTTAGTGCATTCGATTTGATGCTTTGTCTAATATTAAATTAACAATGATTAGCAGTTCATTAGCTGATAATGTCTGATAAGTTGGCAGTATTCCTACAGAACAGAAAAAGAGGAACGGTCCAATATCAAGAGTTGAAAAGGAAGTGGCCTGTGGCTCATTCGCTCGCTGAATTAGACTTAACATCTGAAGTAGGTCATGTAGTCTGTGTTCATAGAGCTGCTGTCAATAATCCATGCTTAAAGAGCCATGCTTTCTATGGCTGTTATCACTGCAGCTCTCCTAAAGCTAAAAACCTGCCTTGTGATCTGCCTCTCTATATTGCTGTGATTATACCATGCTGAAAAAGCCAGGTTCAAATCAGCTGGCCTCTACGCTGTTTTTTTTTATTTTATTTTTTTTAGTTCAATAAATGGGGTTTTGAGGTACCCATCATAAACAAGCCATTATCTCACAGTGCTCTTAGGAATGTCTAGCTTCGACAGTGACATCACTGGCAGCTTGTGCTAGTTATTCCCATAACGTGGCCTCAGAATCTGTTTTATTGGCTGTCAGTGTTCGCTTCTGTTTAATTGTATGCATTCGATACGAGGGAAAATCTAAAGAAACTTTAATTGGACTGGTAATGACTGAGTTGGCATATGTGCTAGGGGCTGTATGGGATACAGGGAATGAATGAGTTTGGTGTATCTGTAAATTCCTGTTACCAATAAGATCCTGCCAAAATACATATCACATTTTGTTAAAAAGTCATCGATATAAGTAGATAGATAAATAAAAGTACAAAAACAGCTTCAGAAACACACATAGTGAGACCCAGAGCTGCTTATCCTCTTTGTACCTATATCTGCATTTTTTTTCTTTTATTGATTTGAAGAAAATGGAAATGAGTTTAGTTGCACTTTAGAGGAAAAGTGGATAATCCAACTTTTCATTTAATTACCATGAATAAAAGAAAAACCATTCGAACTGTTGCTATGGAAATGGTGTAACAATGGTGTATTTAGTGTTTGTGCCCATGTCTCTGGGTTGTATTGATAGAATTGTGTATCTGTGAGAGAAAATACAGATTTCCAATTGAACTCCAGTTGAATAATTATTGTGCCCCCTTTATTAATTTGGGATGTATGATGAACCAGAATAGATTACGGCTTTTGCGATTGAATTTGTGAGCCTTTCATTCATTCAGAAGACAAAATTCAACACCATTCAAAAACAGATTGGGTTCAAACGGAAATCCTTTGGCCTTTTTGAAACTGACAAAAGCTCTTTAGCTGACAATCCATATCAGAGCTGAATACTGAATTTGAATGAATTATAATTATGACTTGTCTTGAATAGTTGAAGGATTGAGTTTTGTGAATTATAATGCTCAGATTGGTGCCACAAAGTGTCTCGAGGCATTTGGAAACCATGGCTTCTCCCCCCATAATCTCATCAAGTGCTGGTTTACATTTCGTCCTCCTACAAGAATCCTAAAGAACTCCATCCTTTGAATCTGATTTCACAGAATTGCTTTGCTTTTCCACCTTTATCTTGCACCCTTTCACTGTAATTTTACCAGGAATGCCAGTGCTTGTTTGAATCTTATTTTTGACTTTTTGATAAGCCATACGCCCACACATCTTCAAAGAAGCCATGGTTACCTCCTGTTTTAGCAGACCATGAGAGCTTTATCAAACCCAGAGCAAAGCCAAAGCACAATCTAACCATAAACAACGTTTAATCTTCAAAGCCCTCCACAGTTAGCATGCTAAAAGTAGTTTTCACAGACCATCTAGCAGGGGGTTCTGTTTAGCCCACATTAGTCACATGGGACACTGAAGTGAAGGCCTGAATTAAACTGCAGTTTTAAAGCTTTTCTAGCTTTAAAATATACTGATATGTACCATCCATGATAAAGAAAAGGGGGAAATTTACTTTTTTTTTTAATTCATGTTCGAATGTATTGATGTTAAAAATAAGATGCATAACAAGATAAAAAAAAAATATATCAATGCCAGGTAAAAATTAGTATAAAAAGTAGTAATTTTACTAACACCTTGAATATATGTGAGTGTAAACACCTCATTATTATATATATATGTATGTGTGTGTGTGTGTGTGTGTGTGTGTGTGTGTGTATGTAGCGTTGTTTTAACAAATATCATAAATTCTTAACTCATAAATATATAAGTATACGTTTTTGTGCAGTCTCACATTATATACTGTACAATATGAACTACCTTTTTCTGCTGGTTATTAACAAGAAATGTTTTGAGTTTTTTCCCCCCCAAAATAAATAATAATATTATGCCAAACTACCTATGGCTTTCTTTTCAGGAATTTCATATTTTATTGAAGCTTTTCAGTGAAGCCTTTGTATATACGGTGTGTATATTTATTTGTAAATATATCTAATATATATAGAATTTATATATAACTTAAAAAAAAAATCGATCCAGAAAAAATTAGCGTCACGTCATTGACTCAACTATAAGAAGCTGACAATGCTGTCTTAGTTTAAACCATACTAAACTGTTCCCAGAAGGTACATATATCTAACTATGGCTTTATTCCCATATGCATATCTCTGATAGTAATGACACTTACACTTTACTGGCCAAAACATGTTTGACCTCCTTTCTCTTCTCCCTTCTTTGTAATCAGACTGAGCCACAGGCAGGGCTCCTCGGCCAGGCTTGACCTCTCATTAGCACTGACCTGAGGTCAGCGTGAGGGCATATACACTGATTTGATGTGTCCGGCCCGGTTTCCATGACTCACTTTCTCACAAAACACTGGAACAAAAGCAGCATAATGCATGAGCTTTAACCTTTCTGGTTTATTTAAGGCTTTGGGTGGGTACCTGTGGGCTGGGGGCAGAGAGAAGAACAATGTGTGAGTAATAGAATTAAAAGAAGAGAGAGAAAAAAAGAGAAAAAGGCAGCAGTTACATGAAATGAAAGACCAAAAGTGCTTACAGGCAGTGGGGTCCTAAATCCTATATATATATATTTTTTTCCTGCCAGGCCATCTAATTTGTTTTCTTGGTCTCAAATATCCTTCAGTTAAATTAGGTTTTAGTTGACATGAGAGATTATCGTCTGAAGGGTGAATGCAAAACTATAGAAGCCTGTTTCCGCCTTGGAGTAAAAGATAAAAAAGGTAATTGAGAGAGAAAGCTTAAAAAAAAAAAGGTATATTATGAGATATAAAGGAGTAATAATGAGCAATAGAGTAAGATTATGAGATACAAAGTCACAATTATTATTATTATTATTTTTATTTTTTACAATGGGGCTGAAGGAGGCTTCCATACAAAACTCCACTGCTAAAAAGAGAAGGTGACCGTCCTCTCTTTTAAAATATTGGATGGTCCTTCTTATCATAAGCAATCTAATTTCTTGATGTCTTGAGATAAAAGAACTTGATTTATGAAGCGTACTGTAATTATAAGAACTTTTGAACCCCTGTCCAGTCCAAAAAGAGCATTCTTTTTAAACTTAGTTGAAAAGTTGTATAGACAGCTTATGCCAGACTACTACTTCTGTCTTTATTGCTCTAAAATTTCTGATTCAGACAACTGAACATTAACAAAATATCATAACCATTTTTACTTCAAAGATGCATATTGAGTGTTCAGTAGTTTAGCCCACACAGTCATGGTGAAGTTGTAAGGGAGAAGCAGGATAAATACTGTTGTTCCTAAACAACAGAACAACTAAAAATAACATTAAAGTGTTGGAAAGTCTGTCAAACCTTATGTTGTTAATGGCTGTGTGTAGCACCTACTGCTCTGCACATCATTCTGAAGGACCCCAGTTTTAGAACCAGGAGGTTTATTTAAAAAAACAAAACTGATCTTTTCATTCCAATTTTAGCAGTGTGAATGACACATTTTAACGCAAATTGTCTTGTAAACCTGTTTATGTAGCCTTGTCATCATACAGCAAAAAAAAAAAAAAAAAGTACATTAAAGGGTGAGAGGGTGGAAATTGGTCATGAAAACCAAATAAAGTTTATATAATGATAAAAATGTGAACCTGCTGGGGAAGAATGTAATATAAAAGATGTCTTATATGACCTCTTTAAAGCAAAGGACACAGACAAATTAAACTCTTATTATGGAGCATTAACACAAAACAGTCAGTTAACTTTGTTGGGCAGCTGTTAGACTGAGAACAGTGCCTGAACAAAGAACAATTTACCAGCTGAAATCTGATTTGAGACAAACACACACCTCTACCCTTCAGCTGGGTGAAGATCCAATCTGAAATATGATGAGCAGCGCAATGTTCAAGATTAAGTTACATTAGTTCTTCCTTCTCTATTCAGTCCCTTTGCTTCCTCTTTCGCTCTGTCCTTCTGATGGTCTTTCACTCGTGGGTGTTTTGAGTGCTCATTTGTCTGTGATAGTCTATGAAGGCAGATACGAGTCTTACAGATGTCTGATTATGTATGTAGCAGGCGCTCTGTGATTCTGCAGGTGTCTTTATCTCCGACATCAGCTGGAATTCCCACACTCGGTTTTCCGAATTTCCCTCTGGGACCCCTCGGCATAATGCAGTCTCATTTTAATGATGTTTAGAATCAGAATATGCATTGATGGGCTGTCATGTAAAACCTCTAAGGGCTCAACTCTATCATCTATTCTACACACACACACACACACACGTAATTTCTTGAGTGCTGCTGTTGAAAATTCAGCTGAAGAAATTTCTGTGACATTGTGGGGGATATCTGTCTGTCCGTCCGTCCATCCGTCCATCCATCGTCACATGTTTGGAATAATTAAGTTTTTAAATATATTTTTTCAAAGAAGTCTCTTATGCTTACCAAGGCTGCATTTATTTGATCAAAAATACATTAAAAACTTAAGTAATTAATGACAGAATTTTCATTTTTGAGTGAACTAACCCTTTAAGGTTCTTCATCACTGCAAAATATCCTGTTTAATTTTCCAGTTAAAATATAGAATATAATTTTGTCCTACAACACGGGCAGATTTTTTTCAACTTCATATTTTTAACATTTTTTTTTACTGCAAAACAAACAAAAAAAAACTCATTAAAATGTTTATTTTATTTTATTTTATTTTATTTACTTTTTTATGATGGATTTCTGCGTTCACCAAAGCTGTTAAAGCTCTGTGATGTAATATATTAATACGTTTAGAAAGTAACATAATCTCTGACAGTTGATTCATTTGTCTATCCACACAGATAAATAACTTTTATTTTAGCTTCTGTCTATGTGACTACATATCTTTCCAAAATAAACTGTAAATAATCTAAATTTCTTAACCATGTCACAGGCTTATAGCCAAACAGTACATTGTAAATGCCTCTCTTGGACAACAATGAGCACAAACCGTTAATAGTACGGCTTTATTCACACACACAGCATCAATGTGGATCTTTTCCGGCAATGTTACAACTTCTTAAACCTATTCAACAGGTTCTGTTCCTACATGATGTGATATGGAAATTGTTTTTTACAGAGGAGGCTGTATGTGTGAAATTGATCACAGAATTGTTATTTTTGTTAGAACTATGCCTTTTAATATAAATCTTTGCCTTTTTCCTAAAGTAGAAAAGAAAAGAAAATGTTTCTACAACTGAACCTTAGTGGCACTGTGTACATCAAGACTGCCATTTTTTTCTCATCAGTGTACACAATTTAGTCATTAGTCCCATTGACAAGATCCCCTCAAGATTGCCATAGCAACAAGCACTCCACACAGCACTCCACACTCAAGCAGTTTGTTTTCTGCTGTAGTTTCTGAGGACTCATTGCATTGTCCGTATGGCAGCATTGTCCATAGACTGGAAAAAAAAATTGGGTTTGAAATTTCTTAGAAACAATTTTCACTCAGAAATTGATAGTAAATTTCACAAATAATTACAAAGAAATGGCAAGTAACAAATTGAGTTAAGCATTACATTTTTTAAGTAGAAAGACTGAAATAGTATTTTCTTGTAAAGCATACTCCATCACTGTAAAAAAAAAAAAAGTGTTGGCATGATGTTTGATGCTGCTCGGGCTCCAGGGCCTCCTGAGCTGTTGTTGACTCCGGGTGATGAGGATTAAATGAAAACCGATAAACCCGTGGAGGGCAGGAGCCGCTTTGTCTTGAGTTTCTTCTCTGTTTGGCTGTTGTCATTGAGTTGTCCTCACAGCTGTCATATTAGGTACAGGTACATGTCCCAACAAATACCCATGTCTGAGTGATAGTTGACTTACTGCCCTGGTTGGATGGGACTAGTTTCACTGAAGGACGTTAGGTTGAGGTTTACAGAAGTGCTTTGCGATTTTAATTCTGAGAAAACCACGTCTTTGTTCTCACACAACAATAAAATAAATGACCTACTAACCCTAACCCAACCGTTTAGTAGTACTCTGAAAAATCAAATTGTGTGAGCGTGTGTGTATATATACGTGTGTGTGTGTGTGTGTGTGTGTGTAT
>NW_015542897.1:0-554 GCF_001515605.1 Sinocyclocheilus anshuiensis
TTCTTATCCAATTAAAATACATAAGAGAAAATAAAGCCTGTAAATTAGACAAGTTGTTTTTTTTTTTTTTATACTTCTGTCCCCCTCATTTCTGAAATGATGGCTATGTCCCTATGTGTGCAGTACAGAAAACAGAGCACGAGTCTTCTTGTGCTTGAATGGTTTAAAGTCATATTAAAATGTGCAGAAAGGAATCGATAAGAGGAATCTAAATTTTTATTTTATAACTAGACGATTCCTGACCTTAAGCATCCTATTCCAGAATTGGAATAGATTTTGGAAGCCTAGGTATGGGTTAACATGTTAAATAAAATGCTCTTTTATTTATTTTTTTGTCCTACCGAAAATGTGCCTGGAATCCACCTTTGTTATTATTACAAACTACACTTTCAATGTGATTTAAAAAAAATTTTTTTTTTTTAACCATTCAAGACTCGCGGGCTGTTTTCTCTGCTGCACACACATCCTTGTGTATCACTTATCGTCGTGGGGCAGTTGTGGCCTAATAGTTAGCGAGTTGGACTTGTAACCTAAAGGTTGCGGATTCGAGTCTC
>NW_015542898.1:0-502 GCF_001515605.1 Sinocyclocheilus anshuiensis
AGCGCGTCATGATGTAGTCTAAGCTTATCATTTCAAGGCTTTTTAGGAGGTTTTAAAATTAATGGTTTATACTGTTCATGGACATTACGCTGCGGGGCAGAATTCATTCTGGTAAACGCGTGCGTTAAAACGGTTTCTACCTGATACACCTGCTCGTATTACTGACTAAACTTTCGCTCCTTGTGCTTAAACGGTAAAATACACATAGTTACGTGTCAAAATGCCCGTCTTTGCGAGTATCCTCGTAAACACAGTTATTTCTGTCTTAAATGAATGTTGATGGTTAACGATAAAGCATTTGTTAGGCTATATGAGATCCTTAGCCTATATGATGAGATCTTAAAAGGATATTCACCCAAAAATGAAGATACTGTCATCATATACTTACCCTCAAATTGTTCTAAACCTCTATGTTTTCCTCCTCAACATAAAAGAAGATATTTTGAAGAATGAACGTTACGTTGGGACAGTTTCTGGTCCCTACTGACTCCAATATATATAT
>NW_015542899.1:0-128 GCF_001515605.1 Sinocyclocheilus anshuiensis
AATCAAAACAGTGATGTCTTAGCTATCAACATTTAGCCTATAGATGTGACAGTGACATGAGTGACATGTGACATGTGGCCAAGTATGGTGACCCATACTCGGAATTAGTGCTCTGCATTTATCCCATC
>NW_015542899.1:340-956 GCF_001515605.1 Sinocyclocheilus anshuiensis
CCCCCCCCACCTACAATCCCTGCCGGTACGAGACTCGAACCCGCAACCTTTGGGTTACAAGTCCAACTCTGTAACCATTAGGCCACGACTTCCCCCTCAAAATCAAGCAGAACTGAACCGTTTAGGGGTTTGAGATGGACATGTGTCTGGATATCTTCCAACCCGCAAACAAAGCAAATCCCCGTTAACAAACATATTAAAACATTATATTGGACACCGACTACATCACGGTAGGAAACAGATAGGGGAGAAGCTTTGGGCTCTGGTGTCTAGATACCAAGCCACCAAAGGTGTTGACCTAAAACACAAACATGGGAGGCATGTGTCCAGACAACCTCACAAACACGGAAGCCAGATGCCCCAGACAACCTCCTCGCTTAGGGGTGGATGTAGACGGGTCGGTAGCCACACTGTTGGTGACTAGGTATTAACATATACCGTATAAATCAAACAAATATTGATCCTGTTAAGGTGACAATACACACCATTTGCTTAGCCATTTTTCCACAGTCAGGAAGAACCCAAACACCTCCAGACTGGAAGGTAGCAACAGGGAGGAAGGAACGCCATAAAAACCCCCCATGGCGCAGGTAAGAGATAAAAACATCATAAATTC
>NW_015542900.1:0-249 GCF_001515605.1 Sinocyclocheilus anshuiensis
CCTTTGTCCTCCTCCTCCCCCTCCTTCATTAACTCTAACAGCTGATGACTTTGCCACAATTTTCATTAATAAAATTACAAACCTCAGTGCACAATTTGCCACACCACAAACTGTCAAACACATCTTACCAGAAAACATATTCATCCTTCTCTCCACTCTTTGAGGCAGAAGTCTCTAAACTCATCCTTTCCAATCATCCTACTACTTGTCCGCTTGATCCTATTCCATCTCATCTCCTTCAAGCCATTT
>NW_015542900.1:389-586 GCF_001515605.1 Sinocyclocheilus anshuiensis
CGTATAACCCCACTTCTTAAGAAACCCACTCTTAACCCAACTCTTTTAGAGAACTACAGACTGGTTTCCCTTCTACCTTTCATTGCAAAAACACTTGAACAAGTTGTGTTCAACAAAGTCTCAGCCTTTTTCACACAGAACAACCTCCTGGGCAGCAACCAATCTGGCTTCAGAAGTGGACATTCGACCGAGACTGC
>NW_015542901.1:0-473 GCF_001515605.1 Sinocyclocheilus anshuiensis
CCGCTCCCTCCTAGATGGCCTACGCTTGCGCTCCACAAAATGAAAAACTCTGCTCAGAGCAGGATCAGCATGTTGTAATTCTGTCAGCTCCTGCCTTGACAATACTGGATGATCCAATAGCTGAGATGGAATTATCGACCCAATCAACTGTGGCAGCAGGTAAGCATATGGTCGAACATGATTTTCCTGTTGCCTACTGCTGTTCAAAATGGCAGAAACGTCCTCCTGAGAGACAAAAGATTTCTCAGTGAAAACATGATTCATTTCAATATCTGAACAGGGCTTTTCTTGTGCTTGTTTCTCGAAAGGGTGACATGACCAGCGGAACACATCTTGGACATTCTCTGGATTCACTACTTGAGACTCCTCCAAAAGAGCACCATAGGGCACTCTGGTAAGTCGGTGGAACACACTGGGTCGCACAAACAGTTCACGGCTAAGGGCATCTGCAACTACATTCTTAGGCCCAGGGA
>NW_015542902.1:0-926 GCF_001515605.1 Sinocyclocheilus anshuiensis
ATAAAAACTTTATAAAATTCTGATGTAAGCCCATCATTTCCAGGGGATTTGTTGTTTTTAAGAGCTTTTATACAGAATTCAATTTAATTTAGAGAAAGGTCTTGAGAACACTCTGTTTTACTTTCTAAAGACAACGTTTTTGGACTTTTTATTGTTTTAAAAAGAATTACATTGTCTTGATCCTCTCCTAAAGAATAAATATCTGCGTAATATTTAGAAACAAAATTCAGAAATCATGCCTAGGTCCTCAGTAACAGTGCTGTTAATTTTTAATTTTCTAATTAAGTTTATTTCTGCATTCCTCTTCTCAAGACTAAAAAAGCATTTGCTGTTTCCTTCACCTTCTTCCATCCATTTCCTTCTAGATCTTACAAAGGCACCTCTGGCTTTTTCTTGATAAATACAGTCTAATTCTTTCTGTAAAATTTCTAAATCATCACTATTGGATGGATGGGTAGGTGATTGAGTTAAATTTGAAATCTCTTTGATTTTGTCTTGAATACGTGTTCTTTTTTTCATGGCCAATTTTTTTCCAAATTGAATGCTAAATTTTCTTATTTCAAATTTTAGTACTTATTTCAAATCCCAAACTGTGCCGTATTCCTTCCTAATATTTGCCTTTATCCAGTATTTATTTATTAATGTTTGGATATGCTCCACATAATCTTGATGGTGCAAAAAATAATTATTTCATTTCCAATACCCTGAATTTCTACAATTACATCGGACATCTTCAAATTTAATGTTTTAAGTTAAAACTCTGTGATCAGTGAGAATAGCAGGGGAAATTTTAGTTTGCAAAACAGTTTGTTCTAAATCTGAGGAAATGAGCCAAAAGTAAATTCTCGATTGATGAGTTATTTGCTTATTGCTCCATGTAAATTGTCTAACAAATGGGTTTCTATATCTCCATATGTCTATGAGAG
>NW_015542903.1:0-241 GCF_001515605.1 Sinocyclocheilus anshuiensis
CTATACAGCGTGACGCCACATGACCCATTGAACATTTGCTTCCTGTCCTTTCTGAAACTCTTACGTTTCTTTTGTCACAGACAAAGAAACAGAACGTACACAGACAATTCATAAGACAATCAGTGAAAATCATTGAAAGTATCGGAGCAATATATTCACAAATAATATGTTTATGTCTGATGATGTGTGATGTGTTTCCTGTAATCGGTGCAAGTTTAACCAATGTTGTATAAACACTGAC
>NW_015542903.1:251-907 GCF_001515605.1 Sinocyclocheilus anshuiensis
AGATTCACAAATAATATGTTGTATGTCTTATATATATATGCTTGATGTGTTCATGTAATCGGTGCAACTTTAATCAGTGTTTATTACCCTTTTTAGGAAATAAGGTTATTAAAATGTGTGTAATATGTGAAGTTTAATCTTGACCGAATAGGCACGACAAATGCAGAATGATTAAATTAAGTAAACTTTAATAGTAGGTACAATATTTGCATTTAAGAGACTTTATAGAGGTATTAACAACTTTTATAGGTGTCCTCATGTAATGAATTGAAGCCTCTTGTTAAATGTATGCACACTCCGCCTTGCAAGAAGCCGATTGGCAGATCGCGCCGTAGGTTGGACGTACAGTATGCCACGGATCAAAACCCCTTTGAACCTCAGATTCAACTGCTTCTCGCTGTTTACTCTCTCGAGTGAAGGCATTTGCCGCTTGCTCTCCCGAACGCAGGCTCTTCGGCATTTGCTTTCTCGAGCCAGGCCTTGTCGCCGTGTGGAGAGCACTCTATCTTGTGCTCACAAGCTGAACCATCAGGCGATCGACCATCTAAGAACACAAACACTTCAGTTGAAGCTTCGTAACTCTGCAGAACGCAAAGCGTTCTAGAAGATTTCTAAAGCAGACTCTCTCTCAGAAGAACCAGAGGCTCCTCTGTAAC
>NW_015542904.1:0-133 GCF_001515605.1 Sinocyclocheilus anshuiensis
ATAAGTGCAGCGCTGCTTTGTTTACAGCGGAAACCAAGGAAACTCATTAAACGCCACCTGCTGGCAGAGAGTGCATCTGCGTCTCATTCAGCTCCTCTGCTGTTTGTTTCATGCAGATATTTTTTATGCATCG
>NW_015542904.1:256-1952 GCF_001515605.1 Sinocyclocheilus anshuiensis
TGCAGTGGTTGCCTCTAATTTTAAATGGAAAGAGCACAGACAAAGCCTTATTTTGTTTATATGAAGAGATTTTTTTATTTGATTTTATTTGATTTGGGGCTTGTTTTAAAATTTCAATTTAGTTTTGTTATTTACATTTACATTATATTTAAATTTTGGTATTTAGCAAACGCTTTTATTTTCATAGTGATCTTTTGTGGGAAGCTAGCTTTTGTTGTTTAGGTGGCCAATTCTGTGCTTGTAAATTTTGACTGAATTTGAAAATATCATGTGGTGCGACCACTGCAGAGTGTATTCCATTATAGATATATGTCCCAGATTGGCAGTTTTTGTGCTTTTATATTCAATTGATGGTTTATATACATAAAATATCTTATTTTAGTATAAATTTGGAATAGATTTTTATGCAATTTGGGTCATTTCAGACGGTTTGTGTTTAATCTTTGTACAATATGAGAAAAAATGCAAAAAAAAAAATAATTCAGAGCATGTAATTTTAGTTTGGTAATTATACATTTATTTGTAATTTATTATTTATTTATTAATAACTATTTAAATCTATTCTGCCAGATTCCACTGCCAAGAAAAGTAAAATACAGGCTCACCATAGGCAGTATGCTAATTCTGACCCTGCACTCTAGCACAAACTCCAGATGTAATTTTCTACTATAAGAAAGATGTTCATGTTGTTATCTCAGAACCTGAGCCAGCAACCTCCCCCTACTCTAAATTGACCTTTCGCAAAGACCTGCCCCCCTTAGTTACTGTTGCTACGTCCGACAAACCATGGCACTTTTATGCCATACATCATGTTCTCACGCATTGAAAAATACATCACGGAGCAAAGAGGACACTGACAATGAGCTGACAGACAAGACAGAGCTGGTTACTTTTAGTATGAAACACAGTCTCAGTGTTCAAATTTTGTCATGTTTTTTAAAAATAAATTCAAACAACAAATACTGTTTTGTGGCTCTTTAACATGTCGTGACAGATCGCTGTAGCGCCTCAGTTCAAGCGGCACATGAACTGATCATCTCTTCATCTTTACTATTCATAGCACGAAATAAACATGAATGAACATCAGAAGGTATCTTGTTTCAACTGTGAAAAGATGTCAATACACACCATTTTTCAAGTTCAAGTCCACCGACGTTAATCTACTCTCCTGTCTGGTTTGTTTGTTGGACAAAAATGACGGATTCGGCGTTATAATATGTCAGACTGCCTGTTAATCAAACTCCCGGCGAAAGGGTCAATTGAGCAGCCAATATTGGGCAAAGTACAGAAATAACTGATAATATTTCAGACTGCCTGTTAATCAAACTCCCGGCGAAAGGGTCAATTGAGCAGCCAATATTGGGCAAAGTACAGAAATAACTGGCGCTAAAGAAATGCCTGCAGTTAATGCCACGTGCTGCACTTTTCACACGTCTTTTTAAATAGATTTTTAATGATATAAGGTCTTTGTGTCATTTGGAGCGACCACTCATCATGTGGTGCGACCAAAAATAGCAATAACTGTATTAAATTTAAAAATAAAATATCTAATTTCTGTGGTTGAAATATGAATCACTGCTGCAGTATGCTTAAGTGAATGGTATTTTTAAAACATTTTTATCAGTTTTATGCAATTTACAGGAAACAAAAATCTGTTAACTACATTTAAGAAGGCAACTCTGAAATTATAGAACAA
>NW_015542905.1:0-152 GCF_001515605.1 Sinocyclocheilus anshuiensis
CAATTGGCATGCTGACTGCAGCAATGTCCACCAGAGCTGTTGCCCATGAATTTAATGTTAATTGCTGTACCAAAAGCCATCTCCAAAGCACGTTTCAGAGAATTTGGCAGTACATCCAACCGGCCTCACAACCGCAGACCACGTGTAACCAC
>NW_015542905.1:1094-1252 GCF_001515605.1 Sinocyclocheilus anshuiensis
AGAGGAGTGGACCAACATTCCACAGGCCACAATCAACAACCTGATCAACTCTATGCAAAGGAGATGTGTTGCACTGCATGAGGCAAATGGTGGTCACACCAGATATATCTGTATTTTCGGACCCCCCAATACAGTAAAACTGCACAATTTAGAGTGGC
>NW_015542906.1:0-1471 GCF_001515605.1 Sinocyclocheilus anshuiensis
AATTTAAGGGGGTCTGAATACTTTCCGTACCCACTGTATGTCTATGTTCAGACCGATGAGCTTTGTAAAAATCGACACGTTTAAGAAAAGCGGGGCATAGAGGAGAAACAATAATGTACAGTATGTGGAAAATAATGTGTTTTTTGAACCATAAACTGCATAAATACATTGCATTACATCAAATACACAAAATAATGTTATTTTTAGCAATGTCATATGACCCCTTAATTTGAGTACAAATGTGTTTTCTTTACTAAGAAATTTGCAAGATGAAAACCACTATTTTCTGTTTCAAACTTTCACATAGCATCTTTAGGTTATAACATTAAAAATTCAAATCCAGATTTTGATTTTCAAAGATTTATTATAAAATTGTATTGTTTTTTTCCCCAATATGCAATAAATCCATGACACGTTTTTTTTTTTTTTTTTCCAAAATGCAATAAATCCATTGAATCAATATAAAAGTTATTTTTCATATTGAAACTGTTGAAAATACACAACATAGTAAGTTGATCCACATATGACTGTGAACTCTGAACTTGGTCAATACTAATCTTATATGCAGGCACTGGACTAAAAATACATTCAATCAATCAGTAATCGCTCCCAAAAAGAATTCAACAGGTTATCTTGTTAATGCTGTAAATTAATTACAACAATAAAATACAATTTCATCATGAACATACATGAACAGCAATATCACATTAAACCACAGAAATTACAAAATGACATTTCCCTTACATTCAACTTCCAAAAGTGCATTTATCTTTGCCATGTTAGCCTACATTCATTTAGTTGACTAGTGCTATACGCTGTATTAACAAAAACATAAATGGCATAAATAAAAACACTTACACTGACAAGCTACTCAATATCGCATTCATAATCGAATGCGACTCATCTGCGATTATGAACGTGATATACCTCAATATCGCGTTCATAATCGAATGCGACTTATCTGCGATTATGAACGCGATATTTCAGTGATCTATGGCTCTGTGTATTAAATGCCGCTCCATCTGAAAGCACGTGATGGAGATTTACTGTTCACAGAACCGGCTTTACTGACGAGATGCGCATGACAATCACATGCGATTTATCGTGCAGCCCTAATTTTTTTGTTTGTTTGTTGATCACAAAGTACAAAGTAGATGAGGAAAACTAGGATGCGGGGTGTATTCAAAGCGCCGCCATTACTGTCTAGACTGCGTGGAATGGTGCGCTGTGATTGGTTGAGCGGATATATCGCATTCTGCAGAAAAGGGAGACTGGCGTTTGTAGGGGTTTGGAAAAAAAAGGGAGAAAACATGACAGAATAACTCGGCGGATATCGCATTTTGCGTAAAATTAAAAATTTACTTTTCAGTACCGACCAGACACAATACTGATTTTGGCGGAAACTCAATTGTTTTTTAAATGGCGTTTTGGAGCCAAACTCTTCACATATATATATATATATATATATATA
>NW_015542907.1:0-1612 GCF_001515605.1 Sinocyclocheilus anshuiensis
CGACAGAACAGGACGACAGGACGACAGAATAAGATGACAGTTAGGCCGACAGAACAGGTCGACAGGACGACAGAATAAGATGACAATTAGGACGACAGAATAAGATGACAGTTAGGACGACAGAACAAGATGACAGTTAGGACGACAGAACAAGATGACAGTTAGGATGACAGAACAAGACAACAGTAAGGATGACAGAATAAGATGACAGTTAGGACGGCAGAACAAGATGACAGAACAAAACCAAAATAAGGACGACAGTAATTAAACGACAGAGAAAAAGCAAGCAGGACGACAGATTAAGACGACGTCAGCAGACAACGTACACGCCTACATATACTGATTTACCTGAACAAGTAGGCAATGATTGTAGACAAAGAGAAATGTATAGTACAAAGCAGTCGACTAATTTTTGACACAAATGGAACCTCATAAAATGGAACCTCATAGATTACGTTTTAAGTGAACGTAAGCAGTAGGGAAAACGTTGCATTCGTTGCAGCTGTGCATTCGGTTTTAAAAGGACAGCAGCCTAATTTAGTTGCTATTGTTTGAGTCATTGATGTTAATCAAGCAACAAAAGAAAGACAGAAAATCACGCACTGCTCTTGACTGAAAAACTGACTAAAACTAAATCAAAATTTGCTGTCAAAATTAACACTGCTCCAGACTATTGTCTGTTCTGCAACTTTCATAGCCTATCAAAACATTTTGTAGTTGCTTGTATTCTGACTTGACTATTTTACTTGCATGAAGATAGTCTTTCACAATTGTACAAAAATACTTCCCTACATCCTGGATACAATGCAAAAACTACATTCAAGGCAAGTAAATGATTTTGTGGTTCGACGCTTCATATTTGATTTCATGCACTTAGGACAGATGTGGTGTGATTACAAACCATACAATATTCATGTAGAAATGCATCTGGAAATGTAACTCACCATGCTCAGAACCATTTGACCCAAAGATGAATAAGTACTACACCACATGTTGACTGCTGTCTGTAAATTTATATTTAAATCAAGCTAAATTCTCAGGCTTGTGACTCTAACACAGAGTCAGTTAATAACAATCTACTACAATTGTATACTGCAGCAGCTAATAAATGTTATCATATAAACATAAATCTAGTCTAGAGCAAGTCATAAACATTTTTTATTACTTTTTATTTATTTATTAATTTATTTCAAAAGTACAGTAAATCGAAAAAGCAGTGCACTTACTGAGAAATCTTACAGTAATGTCATAATAGATCAGATAACTCTTCACCGTGGCCTGGATGAGTAACCTAAACTTCATAAGTCAAACATGAGCTCTCACTGTGCTATATTTATGAGTTGTCCATATATGAACATGCTGTTTATAACTTTGAGAGTCAGTATATGACCATGAAATAAGACCATGATCACTGAGGTTTAACTGCCCAATAAAAGTCTGCCAGATATATATATATAATTTATTTATTTTTTTTTAGAAGGACTGTTACAGTCCATCTTTGGTCATTAAAGAGGAAATAATATGGAAGCTAAATGTCCAAAAACAAATGTTGGAACTTGCTCAACAGAAGAATGTATCTGGTAAAACAAAGGAAAGAATGGTAAATTACATC
>NW_015542908.1:0-251 GCF_001515605.1 Sinocyclocheilus anshuiensis
TGCCTCTCCAGAAACCTCTCACTGCCAGTTGTTCTTCTCCCTGCCGAGGGAACACTCAGTGCGGACGCACTGGCACACAGCTGGCCGCGGGGCCTTCGCAAGTATGCATTTCCCCCAGTGAGCCTTCTTGCACAGTTGCTGTGCAAGGTCAGGGAGGACGAGGAGCAGGTCCTGTTGGTGGCACCCTATTGGCCTACCCGGACCTGGTTCCCAGAACTAATGCTCCTCGCGACAGCCCCTCCTTGGCCGAT
>NW_015542908.1:717-822 GCF_001515605.1 Sinocyclocheilus anshuiensis
ACCCTCTTGGGACCTGACTCTAGTGCTCACAGCACTACAGCAGGGCCCATTTGAACCTTGGCAGACAGTCGAGCTGAAATTTCTTTCGATGAAGACTTTGCTCCT
>NW_015542909.1:0-1212 GCF_001515605.1 Sinocyclocheilus anshuiensis
CTTGGCCGGACAACCCCTATCTTACAGGGAAGCAGAAGACATTGTCGCTAATGCCCAACGTGATGTGTTGGCGATTTTAAGAAATATCATAGCGTGTCAACAGCAACACAACGAAGCTTTACGTCACACAGCTGAATTTTGGAGAAGTTGTCACGAGCAACTGTATAATGAATTCCGCCAGTTTCAGCAGAGCATGAACGGTGTACCGGCTGAGATCCACGAACAACACGTCGAATCGAGGCTTACGGTAAACGCGTTATCTCTTATGGGTGAACGTTTAAATCTTATTCAGAGAATGTTAACAGATTTGTACAATCGTATGACGAGATAGGCCGTAATATTCTATGTATTGAATTGTTGGTTGTTTTTGTTTCTGTGTTATTGACATCGTTTTGTTATTAGCATTGAGTTATTTCTTACATTTATTATTGTTTGTTATGTCTTACATTAGGGTTATTTCATACATTTATTATTGTTTGTTATTGACATTGATTTATTCCTTACATTATTGTATGTTATTGTCTATGTTTTATTCCATACATGTTACTGACATCGTTGTATTGTTGTTTTATGCTTATTATTGAGGATTGTTTCTGATACTATTTTACTTGTGGAAGAAATTTATACTGTACATGTTTTGTTTTTGTTATATCTGGTTATGTCACATTGCAAACGTTGATGGAGTTTTCAGGGTGCACACGCTTGTCTTTAAGATTTATATTTTTGTATTTCTGATTTAAAAATAAAAATAATAATAATTCAAAATGAGCAGTAAAAGATGTCACGGTGATTTACATGACCATACTTCAGAAGATGATCAGAGATCGTTAAGGCCTAGACATGATTTTCAAAACAATAGTGATCAATTACGCGAGTTGATTAATAACCAATTACAGATGTTACAGCCTGATTCGCTTAACATGATGGAAAGATTACACGAACTTGTAGACGAACAACACGAATGGTTGGGTGCGTCTATAGACAACAATGAACAGATCGGTGCCGGTCCTTCTAATGGCGTCCCCTCAGGTTATGAACCCTCAGCTCCAGATATGGGACTCAGTCAGAACTGTATAGCTAGACTAGTAAGAGAAGGCGGTCGTGTGGGTGATTTTACAATTGTCCCAAGACCAAGATTTAATGGTTTAGAAATTCGCAGAACTTTACATTTTCGTGAAATCGCAAGTGATGATTATGCTGCATATAATATCT
>NW_015542910.1:0-191 GCF_001515605.1 Sinocyclocheilus anshuiensis
TTTAAAGACTTTAATAAAATAAACAAACACAAAATTAAAGTAAAGTGGCAGCCCCTCGGGGACGACTGCCGCACACAAAACACAAAATAAAATCCAGGCCTGGTCCTCTCTCCTCTTTCACTGTCGTAACTCCTCCTTTTATCCTTCCGGAGCTCCTCCGTGGGACTCGAGACCGGTGAGTGGTGCAGGTG
>NW_015542910.1:643-890 GCF_001515605.1 Sinocyclocheilus anshuiensis
GAGCCGGCAGCGAGTCCCCCGTTCCCTGCTCCTCCCCAATCATGGTGGATGGCAGCAGGCTCCGGCCTCCTGGTGAACGGGGCCGACTCCTCCGCTCCCTCTGGGACGGCAGCCACCCCTCCTCGACCCAGGAGCGCGGCAGCGAGCTCTACGTCCCACCTCGTCTTCCATCGTTCCAGCACCACCGATCTCCTCCGCACCGCGATCCCCCTCAGCAGTGAGGGCTCTCTGACAGCGTGTCCCTCCT
>NW_015542911.1:0-932 GCF_001515605.1 Sinocyclocheilus anshuiensis
AGAGGTGGAGGTACTGGTCTGCTTATCTCTAATGATTGGAAATTTGATCCTTTACCATTTCTGAGTATCAACAGCTCCTTTGAATCACATTCAGTCACTATTACCCACCCTCTTAAAATCCATTTTATAGTTGTTTATCGACCCCCAGGACAACTAGGTAACTTTGTGGAATAATTAGATGTGCTGCTCTCAAACTTTTCTGAGGATGGTACTCCACTAGTTATGCTTGGAGACTTCAACATCCACCTAGATAAACCTCAGGGTGCAGACTTCCACACTCTGCTTGCCTATTTTGATCTCAAGAGAGTGTTAACTACAGCTACTCACAAATCAGGCAACCAACTGGACCTTATTAGCACACGACACTGCTCATGTACTGGTTACTCCACTGCACACCTCGGATCACTTCCTCGTCACTCTTAACCTCAACATGGTTCCTGACACAACACTTACCCCTACACATGTCACTTTTCAACGTAACCTCTCACCCTCCCGGCTATCTGCTATGGTTTCATCTTTGCTTCCTTCTCCTGAACAGTTATCATCTCTTGATGTTAACCGTGCTACTGATACTTTCTGCTCCACTCTTACGTCTTGTTTAGACACTGTCTGCCCCTTGTCTTCCAGGCCAGCTCGTACCACCTCTTCTGCCCCTTGGCTATCTGATGTTCTCGCTCATACCACCTCTTCTGCCCCTTGGCTGTCTGATGTTCTCCGTGAGCATCGTTCTAAGCTCAGAGCTGCAGAAAGAGTATGGCGCAAATCACAAAATCCTACTGACCTTAATGTATATCGATCACTTCTTTCTTCATTCTCTGCTAATGCCTCCACTGCTAAAAGGACATTCTATCACAACAAAATTAACAATTCGCCTAACTTTCGCATGCTTTTTAAAACATTTTCCTCCCTCCTTTGTCCTCCTCCTCCCCCTC
>NW_015542912.1:0-516 GCF_001515605.1 Sinocyclocheilus anshuiensis
GAATCAGTCTCTCGAGACTGATCTCTGGTGTGCCCAGAATGGCTACACAGGCACAGAATGCCGACAGGGGACAACCGAACTAGCTGCTCTGGGGACCTCCGCAGAGGCCGCGAGCCTCTCAATGCCGCTACGTTGCCGGGTGGTAACTGACAGATATGCTCGCTGGAGACCGCTGCGCCCTGGAACACCGGCATGGTTGGCAGAACGATCTCCCGAGGGGGGGGAGACGGGCACCGTGTAATGCGGTGTGAACCTCTCTGTCCCAGAAAGGCCTGCCCTCGCTAGTCCTACACTCAAATAGTTAGGACATTTTGGTCGAGGACCTCTTAGCCTGAAGGACGGTCCGCAGATCCGGCTTAGGCTTCGAGGCCTCCAACCCAGAGCGCTGCTTCTGCCTCCGGTCCCGACGCGGGGGAACACGGGCGGCAACGCTCTGTTTTTGCGTCTCCCTATGTGAGGAGCTGGTACGCGGTGGGGACTGCTGCCGCCCAGCAGCCCCCGGAGCTGAAATACGGC
>NW_015542912.1:699-1489 GCF_001515605.1 Sinocyclocheilus anshuiensis
AAGGCCAGAAGGCGCAAGCGGGGCGTCGAGGAGGAAGACCCTGTCTTTCTCTTTCATATCAGACAGGGTCAACCACAAATGCTTCTCTGCTGCCACCATAGCTGCCATGGACCGCCCAATGGCGCGGGCGGTCTCTTTGGTGGCACGGAGAGAGAGATCAGCGGTTCTCCTTAACTCTGCGATATTATCAGAGCTAAGCTCCTCGCCCTCATCCAGCTCTTTCAGCAGGTCGGCCTGGTACGCCTGTAACACAGACATTGTGTGCAGACACGCACCGGCCTGACCCGCTGCCGCGTACCCCTTGCCCACCAGCGCTGATGTCGTACGCAGCGGCTTGGAGGGCAGTGCCGGAGCCTTTAATGACGATGCCATGCCCGGGGACAGATAGCTAGCTAGCGTCTGTTCAACCCGGGGCATCGCCTTATAGCCACGCTCAGTCAGCCCTGCCACATTACCATAATAATCTGAGGCAGGGATGAAGAGGCGGGCCGAAAAAGGCCTGGCCCACGACCTCGACACCTCGGTGTGAAGGTCGGGGAAAAATGGCAGGCTCCGGCATGGAGGTGGCGGCTTCGCGCGCAGCAAGCGTTCATCCAACCTGCTTCGCTGCGTCTCGGCCTGCTTCTCGGCGGGCCAATCGATTTTTTATTTGGACACGGCACGATTAAGCACCTCCACTAGCTCCTCATATTGGGTCGATTGAGGGGGCGAAACCTCTTCGACGTCCTCCATGTCAACCTCCTCAGAGGAAGACAGGAGGAGCGTCGAGCCGTCACCCCGGGAGGAAGTA
>NW_015542913.1:0-1887 GCF_001515605.1 Sinocyclocheilus anshuiensis
TCAGGTGAATTTAAACCACTCGTGAAAACGAGTGTTAGAAGTTTGTAACTTCATAAGAACTTCGTCAACTCTCATTCGAATAATCTGTATGTATGTATGTGTGTTTTAGCGTAGTTTTGATGTATTCTAGAGTAGCCAATAAAATTCATGTTTCATTTATAAAGAATATTTGGTTTGGTGTCATAATTTCCAGGTCAAAACTTTGCCAAGATCAACGTTACCTCTCTAAGAGCTTACAAATTATCAAAGAACGTATTTATCCGTGGCCAGGAGAATACATAGTCAATTTGTTAAAATATACTGAGGTCACGGCTCGCTGGACGACTCTTGATTTAAAGTGTAACATAACAAATTTGAAATCGGTTTAATCAGGTGAACTTCGGATTTTCAGATCCGAGTCCTATCAAAACCTGAATGAATTAATAATAATTAATTCCCTTACAAATTTAAGTAATCAAGTCATTACATAATGAACAAAATAACCATTATAAAAGAATAAGCATAAAGTATAAGTGACTTGTGTAATAGGAAATAAAGACAAAAGCAAACAATTCGGTCAAATGTATGCAACAAAGTCAGCGTTGTATTACGATTAATAAATAAATAATTTATTAAACATAACTTTGTGCTCAGCCAAAACGATATGACCTGGAAGAAATAATAGATTCATGAGACCAAAGATTGCCTGTTAGATTTACCCAAAACGAATTTTACCTCATTTTTAACCACTAGAGAGACATCAGAGCCAGCGGTAAATGTCAGAAGGACTAGCCGAGGTGAGACTGCTCTCGGCGGATACATGAGCACTGAGCTCCCGGTGATCGCATGGAGCTACGTCTTCGTAATCGGCGAAGCAAATGTTCATATAGGTGCTATGTTTGTGGATAATAGCTACTTTGAACAAAACCCACTTTTATCTTATTGACAAAGTACGTGAATTAATGGTCATGATACAGGAATACTTCAATACCTTGAAAAATATCAACATTAAACTGACTTCAGTGTTGTGATGTATTTCCAAGTGAAATTGAATATTGAATAAAAGGCGGGGTTGTATTGTGGTGCACCTCCTCTCCACCTCTTGCTCACAGCAGATTCACGGTTGAATAGGAGTGGTTTAGAATATCTGCATGTTACGTCTGACATCATGCTTCACCGCTTCTGGGTCCTAACGCTCTGCCAAACACCCCCCAAAAAACAACAAACTGTGCATATACACACACACGATGTCATGTAATATTGAAAAATTATAATCCTAACCTTTATCTCCATACTGAAATCCAGTGATTCAGTGATACTGAAGACAGTGATTCAGCTAAAATATTAGTGTCTGAGACACTGTGAGCATGGAGACTGTAGTGTGCACAAAATTTTTTTAAGTGCTTAGCTTAAATGTGTAATATTAATTAAATAGTGCTCATAAATGGCTGTTGAGATGCACTAAAAAAGTAAGTAGGGTCATTTTTGATTTCATGATGAATCATTTTCAATACCATTGGCAAAGCTACAACATACTGTATACTGCCATATAGATATTTTAATAATTAAAATTTTTTTTTGTCCATCCATTTTTTTCAAGGCACTCATTATTTCAAGCTTTGAGTGGTTTAATCCAAGTCTTCTAAAAAGACATGTTCACTTTATATGATGAACAGATTTTAATATAGGCTTTTATGTACATGCATATAAACATTGATCAATTACCATTACAAAAATCTCAATCTTAAACATTTGCTCATTCTGTGTATTTGTATCTTTAAATAGGGTAACTTTATTGCAAATGCTTACAGCACAAGGAAGCTTGTTTTCAAATTTGATTTCAAACTTAAAGGTACAATAGGAGATCTTGGAAAATGCTAACTTTAGCCTGATAGCACTGAAAGCGAA
>NW_015542913.1:2021-3726 GCF_001515605.1 Sinocyclocheilus anshuiensis
GAGTAAAAGGTACAATATTATGATGTGGAATGTATTGAAGTAAAAGTAAAAGTTTCCCAAATTAAAAATACTTGAAAATTAAAAGTACACATACTTCAAAATTGTACTTACAGTAACAAAGTAACAATACTTATTTACTATCCACCACTGTTCTCCTCTCCCATTTGTGACAATGTGTTATGTCTTAAATCAGGATGGCCATCCTTGTGGTTTTGTTACTAACACTTTTTACTGGGCTGAGTGTCGCTGATTCGAAAGGTATGTTTAGAATAATACAAGTAAAATGCCTGGATTTAAAAACTGATTGATTATTGATTGAGAAATGTATATTGATTGATTGATTTGTTTGTATTGCCTCAAAGCCATCTTATAATTTTTTATCAATTTCATATCATATTGAACAGGGAATCTTGCTCTTAATGCCAGAGTGATGCAGTCCTCCTTATACCACATCCAGGGAGTTGCTGAACGTGCAGTAGATGGAAACAGAAATGCAAATTACGAGAAGGGCGAATGCACTCACACTAAAGCTGAGTTTAACCCATGGTGGAGAGCTGACCTTGGAAATGTCTACAGTATAAGCAAGGTTGCCATCACTAATCGTGTAGACTGTTGCAAAGAGCGAATCAGAGGAGCTCAGATTCGTATTGGTAACAAGCTGGAGAACAACGGAAACAACAATGAGCTGTAAGAAATGTTTCAAATGTATTATCATCTTCCGATGTTTATGTTCTGTCTAGTTTGACAAAACGGGAGACAAAATTGTACCTCCTCCAACCACTTAGTCAGCCACTTTCATGGAGATATCCTTTACGTGAACATATTTTTTCATATTGTGATTAGACATTTGTAAGTTTAGACCATTTATTTCTTATAGCAATGCGATATACAACATGAACAATCATTTGGATTGTGAAGAGTGCTATACAAACTTATTTGATTTCAGTACAGTTTAATCGATTTTTTAGACATGTACATTGTGTTTAGAGGCGTCTGGTTTCCATTTTAACACTGTTCTTTATGTATTTGCAGGGTTGCAACTCTTCTCAATGTTCCCGATGGCACAGTAGTGTTTGAGTTTGAGCCTGTTAACGGCCGATATGTCAACATTTTTTTACCTGGGAACGATGAATACCTTACTCTGTGTGAAGTCGAGGTGTTTGCAGGTGAGGGACAGAGAGAGAAGATGACTGTAGAGAAGAAGTGATAGAATTTTTTTATGTTCTTATTAATGTTTTGTTTGTTTGTTTAATTATTTTATTAACAGAAGAGAACAAACCATTGTACATGTGCGTTCCAAGTAAGTGCTCTGCATTACTGTGAATGTTGTCAGTAACACATATAATATTCTTACTGAGCATTTGTTAACCAATAAGGGATAATGCACATCCAGACAGTTGTTATCACAAAATAAACCCCGACAGGATGATTAGAACCCCGGCTTGTTAGACGGCAACTTGCCACAAAAAATAAAAAATAAATAAAATAAAAAATTGGACACAAAATATTGATTTGAGTTTAAATATATTATCAGCTCATTTGTAATAAACGCAAAGCTTCTGTGAAGAACAATAGCTCCTAGTCTCAGCATCAGACGTGACGCCCACAGACTGTTGACTGAACAGCTGATGCATATCGCACACAAAATTGGAAACACTTCAGGAGTTTCGAAGTCGTCATCGGATTGGTTGAATTATACAGGATT
>NW_015542913.1:4629-6581 GCF_001515605.1 Sinocyclocheilus anshuiensis
GAGTAAAAGGTACAATATTATGATGTGGAATGTATTGAAGTAAAAGTAAAAGTTTCCCAAATTAAAAATACTTGAAAATTAAAAGTACACATACTTCAAAATTGTACTTACAGTAACAAAGTAACAATACTTATTTACTATCCACCACTGTTCTCCTCTCCCATTTGTGACAATGTGTTATGTCTTAAATCAGGATGGCCATCCTTGTGGTTTTGTTACTAACACTTTTTACTGGGCTGAGTGTCGCTGATTCGAAAGGTATGTTTAGAATAATACAAGTAAAATGCCTGGATTTAAAAACTGATTGATTATTGATTGAGAAATGTATATTGATTGATTGATTTGTTTGTATTGCCTCAAAGCCATCTTATAATTTTTTATCAATTTCATATCATATTGAACAGGGAATCTTGCTCTTAATGCCAGAGTGATGCAGTCCTCCTTATACCACATCCAGGGAGTTGCTGAACGTGCAGTAGATGGAAACAGAAATGCAAATTACGAGAAGGGCGAATGCACTCACACTAAAGCTGAGTTTAACCCATGGTGGAGAGCTGACCTTGGAAATGTCTACAGTATAAGCAAGGTTGCCATCACTAATCGTGTAGACTGTTGCAAAGAGCGAATCAGAGGAGCTCAGATTCGTATTGGTAACAAGCTGGAGAACAACGGAAACAACAATGAGCTGTAAGAAATGTTTCAAATGTATTATCATCTTCCGATGTTTATGTTCTGTCTAGTTTGACAAAACGGGAGACAAAATTGTACCTCCTCCAACCACTTAGTCAGCCACTTTCATGGAGATATCCTTTACGTGAACATATTTTTTCATATTGTGATTAGACATTTGTAAGTTTAGACCATTTATTTCTTATAGCAATGCGATATACAACATGAACAATCATTTGGATTGTGAAGAGTGCTATACAAACTTATTTGATTTCAGTACAGTTTAATCGATTTTTTAGACATGTACATTGTGTTTAGAGGCGTCTGGTTTCCATTTTAACACTGTTCTTTATGTATTTGCAGGGTTGCAACTCTTCTCAATGTTCCCGATGGCACAGTAGTGTTTGAGTTTGAGCCTGTTAACGGCCGATATGTCAACATTTTTTTACCTGGGAACGATGAATACCTTACTCTGTGTGAAGTCGAGGTGTTTGCAGGTGAGGGACAGAGAGAGAAGATGACTGTAGAGAAGAAGTGATAGAATTTTTTTATGTTCTTATTAATGTTTTGTTTGTTTGT
The DNA here is from genome assembly GCF_001515605.1 of Sinocyclocheilus anshuiensis. Lineage (NCBI taxonomy): Eukaryota > Metazoa > Chordata > Actinopteri > Cypriniformes > Cyprinidae > Sinocyclocheilus > Sinocyclocheilus anshuiensis. The sequence goes on from NW_015542913.1 coordinate 5,878, forward strand.
TTAATTATTTTATTAACAGAAGAGAACAAACCATTGTACATGTGCGTTCCAAGTAAGTGCTCTGCATTACTGTGAATGTTGTCAGTAACACATATATAATATTCTTACTGTACATTTGGTAACCAATATGGGATAATGCACATCCAGACAGTTGTTATCACAAAATAAACCCTGACAGGATGATCAGAACCCTGGCTTATTAGACGGCTACTTGCCACAAATAAAAAAAAATTGGACACAAAATATTGATTTGAGTTGAAATATATTATCAGCTCATTTGTAATAAACCCAAAGCTTCTGTGAAGAACAATAGCTCCTAGTCTCAGCATCAGACGTCACGCCCACAGACTGTTGACTGAACAGCTGATGCATATCGCACACAAAATTGGAAACACTTCAGGAGTTTCGAAGTCGTCATCGGATTGGTTGAATTATACAGGATTACCAGGAGACTTGTGTGTCGCGTTCTTTAACGTTACGCCTGGTAACAAAGATGCTGTGATTCCAAACCCGCTCATGTTAGAAGAAAGCAGTCGTGTTTACAACTGTGACAATGAGCGCTTATCAGGATCAACTAAACGCCGGATTTTCAAAAGTATGTGAAATATTTAACATTCTTCAAGAAGGACCGGTATTAGATACCCAGATGAGCGGTCTGTTATACATCATTGCTATTAATGACAGTCATTATTTGGAATTATCAG
>NW_015542913.1:7149-11912 GCF_001515605.1 Sinocyclocheilus anshuiensis
TGCTCGGATAATCATGAGACTGATTTGGTTTAATAGGGATTCAAAATAAGGAGCAGGTGGATTTTATCATTGTAGAGTGGTTATGTTCACACACTGATAACACACATTTATGTCCAAACACCATGTTACAGTGGATTTTGCATAATAGGCTGCCCTTTAAAATGGTCTTAAACTGTGTCACGGCATATGCTGCTCTACCAATACATATCGATAATAATAATAATAACTGTCGGTTATTTTGTTAAACAGGGAATCTTGCTCTTGGAGGCAAAGCTGTTCAGTCTTCCACATACAGTGATTTAGGAGCTGCTCAAAATGCTGTCGATGGCAACAGGCAGTCAATATTCACGCTCGGCTCATGCAGCGTGACTAACGGGGACATGAACCCCTGGTGGAGAGTTGACTTGCTGGAGGTCTACAGGGTAACCAGGGTTAGCATCACTAATCGTGGAGACTGTTGTGAAAAGACTGTCGAGGGTATTCAGATCCGTATCGGCAACAGCCTGGAGAATAACGGCAACAATAATGAGCTGTAAGTGCTGTCTCTCTCTTAATACTTACATAAATTGTTAGAAAATGAGTAAATAAGATGAAATTACTTTGAATTAATCATTTTAATACAAACTTGCCTTTGACAGAAGTATATCTGATATGCCCCTCTCTTTTTCTCTGTTTCTGTGTGTCTTCACAGGGCTGCAACTGTTGGGCCCATCCCACTTGGAAACACCAAAACATTTGAGTTTAAGCATGTTAAAGGTCGATACGTCAACCTTATTGTGCCTGGACGCAATGAGTACCTCACACTGTGTGAAGTTGAGGTATATTCAGGTATGTGATAAAAGGAGAGAGACGTGGTGTGTAGAAATTTGTATGTGTACATTTACTATACATAAGTGTTCGCGCCCTATCGTAATTACTTGGAAAAAGCATTCAGGTCCTCGTAGAACACGTAATTACAACTTGTGAACTGGGAGTTTTCTGAGAGCTACAACTCGTACCACTACCACCTGACCACCTCAGATTCATTAGGCACTATATTTAGGCATTGATAGTGCAATAATTCCAAGTCCAAGGGTGTGAACAGCTCCACGTAGAATGTCATGTGTTGTCATCTCGAAATCACAGTAATTACGGCATGGCGTGAATGCAGTAATATATACTATTATGTCTCTGTTGCCTTAATTAATTTTTTTTTTTTCTGATTTCATTGCCAGATTAAGTGGAACAAGATGATGTCACACCACAGTCCACTGATCCTATAAGCAAATTTAATCAAACTACTGTTTTCTGAACAATACGTGCACATTTTCATTTTACCTATGCACCTTTAATCCTTAAGAGCTCTTTCGGTGCACATTCAGAAAAGGTTTGAATGGTGAAGGTTTAAAGCTCTGAAATTCTTAACTTCAGTTTGCTGCAGGTTGTGTATTTACAGCCTGAACACACCCATCTTTGTTCATCTTTGCTTTCTAAATAAATTACCACAGCATTGCATGTTGTATTGCATTTTTCTGAATCAAAACATCACTTGGATGTTTACAGTGAGGAGGAAGTATATTTATATGAAGTGTAGCTAAGGTGTGAGTTTAACAACATCCAAAACCAAGTTTAATCATATATAATTCTGCAATTCCTGCAGACATCTGACTTTAATGAAAATAATAATGAAAGTGTTATTCCTTAATACCTGTTTGTGCCACTGTCTGATTATTACTGACAGAATAAAACACATTCCCACTTCCAGGTTTGACAGAAGACACAGTTGATCGGAGTCTGTTTGTAGAATACCACACATGCAGGATTAAAACTTAGGTATAAGGAAAACAAATTAAATATCAAAAGTAAATAAAGACTTTAAACAGTAAAAAAGTGCAACCGTTACAAGTAACAGGGTTGCAAATTTAGCCTAAATTAAGCAGTCACTGTCAGGGTTGCAGGAAGGAGTAGTTGAAGAAATAGATCATATGTATTGCAAAAGACATTTATCACCTATTTTAGCACTTTCAAATATGGCAATTTATATGACTGAAATACATTTTCATACATACTTATGTATACTACACAAACATAGTAATTTATATTTATTTACATAAATATATTATGTCATACCTTAAACTCTTATAATCATAAATAACAAAATGATTGGATGCTTGGATTTAAAAAACTGAATTGGTTTTTAAATTAATCCATTTGTGGCCAAATTTTTCTGAATGGTTTCATGCATATAGTCATGTTAATAGTGTCCTATGTGAACATGTTTTTTTTTTTGTTTTTTTTCGTATTTAAATGTGCGGCAACTATAGTTGCCGGTGGGCAAATAGGTTGTATGCACACCTTCAATGTCAAGTTTGAATAGGAGGAGAGCTTTTGGCATCTAACTTAAAATAACTGCTTTCAACAGATCAATATTTATTCATAAACAAATTGATCATGCATAAAAGTCGAAGTTGCAAAAGACATTTATCACCTATTTTAGCACTTTCAAATATGGCAATTTATATGACTGAAATACATTTTTATTCATAAAAATGCACGTGCTTATGTATACTACACAAACATAGTAATGTATATTTATTTACATAAATATATTATGTCATACCTTAAACTCTTATAATCATAAATAACAAAATGATTGGATGCTTGGATTTAAAAAACTGAATTGGTTTTTAAATTAATCCATTTGTGGCCAAATTTTTCTGAATGGTTTCATGCATATAGTCATGTTAATAGTGTCCTATGTGAACATGTTTTTTTTTTTTGTTTTTTTTCGTATTTAAATGTGCGGCAACTATAGTTGCCGGTGGGCAAATAGGTTGTATGCACACCTTCAATGTCAAGTTTGAATAGGAGGAGAGCTTTTGGCATCTAACTTAAAATAACTGCTTTCAACAGATCAATATTTATTCATAAACAAATTGATCATGCATAAAAGTCGAAGAACATTCGATGCAAACCCAAAAAAAGTTGCATCTAGCTTATAATCCCTTGAATATGAAAACACAACAAATCCATTTGTCTTAAAGTGGTGGAACATAGTGCAGAACAAAGTGCAGCCATTAAGTTGCCCCAACAGGGTATTGTGTATCAAAAAGTTAAATGAAAATAAATAAAAATAAATAGAATGAAGAAAATGCATCTATATAATAAAAAAGTTATACCTGTAAGAAAATTACACATTTAACTGTTTGGTTACCATCATTCTGTAAAATATCTTCTTTTGTGCTCAACAGAAGAAAGAATCTCATAGGTTTGCAACTTGAAGATGACACAATGATAACATAATTTCCATTTTTTGGGTGAACTTTCCCTTACGTAAGCAGTTTTAGTATAAGTAGCATACAAGTAGCCTACAAGGAGTACTGCAGTGAAGGTACAAGAAGTTTTATACATTTACATAAACATTTGCATACTATACTTTGTGATGCAAATATGTAAAATATCACATATTTTATGAATAGGCACATATTGATTAGGTCAAATGGATTAACCCTGACAAAAGTCCTTGATATTCATTAAATTAATGATATTATTTTAAAAATATATGATCATTTAAATAATTATCATGTTTAGGCAACACCCATGATTGTTTGTTTATTTATTTACTTATTATTGAACATGCAGGTTTTTTCATTCTTAGAGGTGTGTTAGTTAAATGAAAATAAATGAAGAAAAATAAATAGAATGTAGAAAATATTACATCCGTATAATAAAAAAAGGTATACCTGAAAGTTACGCATTTTTTAGGCCCATAGTATTCAATGGCTGACTGTAGTAGGTGATTTCATATAATAATGTACATGTAAACTCAATACTTGTCTGAATTTCATCATTATAATGGAATTGTAAGCTACTAGTCATAAAAAGAATTAGGGTCCTTGACCAATTAGAATGAAACGCATCCAAACTGGATAAAGGGGCCTCAATATTTTGCCCCTTACAAGACATGTCATAAAAGGGAGAAAAGAATAATCTACAGCATAATGCATTAGCTCTTTATCTTTCCATTCTTCCTTTTGTGTGACTGACAGAAGTTTGTAAACTGCTGCTGTCACTTGAAAGCTGGAAATCTGAGGAAAAGAGGTCTCTGCATGCGGTCTCGCTGTGAGTAATTTCCTCTTGACATAAAAGTTATGAAACAATACATTTATTTTGTCATCACTGCCACCACAGGACAACCTGAGCATTGCACCCAAAATTGGTTGGTGATAAGATTACAAAATTAGTGGCGGGAAATTAAATACAATTAATATTTTGGTGGCCATTATTGTTTTGTTTTTTTTTTGTTTGTTTTTTAATTAAATCTTAAAAATCTCCAAAAAGTGTTTATATTAAATTAACTGTAAATAAATGCTGGTGATGTTCATAGGGACTGGATAAGTGGTATTACAATTACTGTATATATTGAGTGACAATTACGGCTGTTAATGAATTATTTTTCATCTAAATCATTATTATTTGTTCATTAAGTAACCTAATTAATTACAAATAATTGCATATCGATATTTACATCAGAGCTCTTCTGGTTTTCTTCCTCTTGCTTGCTTGTCCATGTGCCTATCACAATCTTCTTCTGGACTGGATAGCCCTCGGTGGACGGCCTGACACTCCTCCGGGTTCGGGCAGCCGGCAGGAGTCCCCCGTTCCCTGCTCCTCCCCATCATGGCGGATGGCAGCAGGCTCCGGCCTCAGGCGAACGGCGGCGACTCCTCCGCTCCCTCATGGACGGTAGCCGTCCCTCCACATCCCAGGCGGCCAGCAACGAG
>NW_015542913.1:11993-18127 GCF_001515605.1 Sinocyclocheilus anshuiensis
GGCGTTTGTCCGCCCCCCCCCCCCGGCAACTCACTCCAGCCCACCGCCTCGAGCGTCCATGGTTGCAGACTGCTCCACCATGCTCGATGGCACCGCTGATTCACCACAGCGGCGAGGGATCTCTTGCAGCGTGTCCCTCCTTCCTCCCGGGTTCCAGCACCAATGTAACAAAGTTCGTAGTCACGGGAAGAAGGAGGCGGGAACCGGTGAACATTTAAAGAAAACCCGTACATTGATTCCCGTTGGGGGTCGTTGGAGGTATGGGCCAAAATAATCCCTCCACGACTATCTTGCAGTTGTTCATTTGTGAAGTTTACTTTTACGGGCCGTAACATCTGCGCTGTCACAATAGAGCTGTTCGTGAATGCAATCTTCACAGCAGATAACTGATGGGTTCAGGCTAGAGTCCATTGAACTGATTTCTTCATCAACTGGCTTCATCCTCCTTCAAACAAACAGACAAAACAATAAGTCAACAATAACTCCAGAGAAATGGTGTTAGTGAATACAGGTGCAGGTGTCAGTACTCACCATATTCGGTCATTTCCTGCCCAAATCCCAGAGATGATACACAGCTGATTTGCTCATTCTAGGAGCTATAAAAAGATGTGCATGTGAAAATGATTGAATGAATTCAACTGGTGTCAGTACTCACCATATTCAGTCATTTCCTGCCCAAATTCCAAAGATGATGGCACAGCTGATTTGCTGATTCTAGTTGCTATAAAAATATGTATATGTGAAAAAATGATAACTGCTGACTTGAAGAGTCCTTTGAGAGATCAATATCAAATGCTGTACCACATATAACTGCATTGCTTGAATAGAGACACACCAATGGAAATGTGCAACTTTTCAGCTCTCTGTCTTTTCTGTTTGGGCACAAGAAGGCCACATTCATTCCTCATCCTCAACAGGACTGGTTTGACTGGCTTGCTGTGACTGATTTTCTTTGTGTTTTTGGTCTTCAGCTTTAAAACAAGAAAATATCTATTGTTTACCCCATGTTTAATTATTATTGTTGTTTAAATATTTAAATTAAGACAGCTTTAATTATATACTTCAAGTTCAAGTTCCCTGGCAACTCCAGCAGGCTCCTGAGTTCATCTGTATACATCAGATTCAGAGTCTGAGAAAAGGCCATCATGCAAACTCTTTTTCTACCTTACAACAGAACACAAAAGAATATGTGAGTGAGTGAGGTAGTAAAGGAATAAGATGAAGAGAAATGGGCAGAGAAAGGCATAATTTTGTGTGTAAGTTTAACGGAATGAGAGGAAAGCAGCCTTAGAAAAAGCTGTATTTTCAATAGCAAGCTATATTAATATTAATTATTTTAAATACGATTACATGCTGCAATTTTTATTGAAAGCAATTTAATGGCCTCTTCACACCAAGGATGAGTCTACACCACATCTATTTAACATTTAATGACACATAGGAACAATATCGTTGCAATCTCTTTCAGAACAAATTGTTCCAGCTGATGAACTATAAAAATATTGACAGCCAATCAGAATCCACCAGACTTTAAAGAGCTTGAGCATATAAATGGCAGACATCATAACCGCAGAGCGCTTATAAACAGAACGGTATCATCTGTTGGTCTGGATGCTAAAATAATTCTCATAATTATAGTTATTGTTCTTGTTGTGCACAGCTTTAAGTGATCTGATGTGTCACGCATTTCCAGACTCTTGCTTCTTAGACAGATGTGTTCAATAAAAATCAACACGGAAAGAAAGGCAGACTCTGAGGGGTGGATAGATATCATTCACTGATTGAACGGGGAAGAGACGGCGCCAATTTATAAAGGTCAATAAAGAATACAATGGACTTAATATAAACTTTATGATATAAACACTCTGACTAATTACAATGGGCACAATCTGCACAAGAGTTGAGGCAATGGCCAATGACAGCAGTCGGAGTAAAAGTCATAGAACTTTGTACGAATTCACTCGTATAATATCATATGAATTTGCTGACTTGGTAAATTGTATGAATTATTACTACTTCGACATGACACTTTCTTGAGGGTTCTGCCTGATGGGGCCGTGGGATATGTAAACCAAAGTTTAAGAAACATCAAATGCTGTGCAAAATGTAACTGCAGTAAAGTTCAGTCAACACAGATGTACCACTAGAAATGTTTGCCTTTGCAGCTTTTGGTCTTCTCTGTAAATGCACAAGATGGCCAAATTCAAATCTCATGACAGGCCTTCCTTTGTCCTTCCGTTTCAGGTGAAACAAAGAGAAACATATCCATGTTGAGGCAGTGTGTTAAAAATTATCTGTGACCAAAATATTTTAAGAGGAAGGACTATAAGGAAAGTAATTATTAACTCGTAAAATAAGGATGCGTTCATTAAAGCAAATCAGTTATACCTGTGAAAGATTGAACCATTGAAGGACTCTCTGGCAACTTCTTCAAGATCAGCAACAGGAGCTTCGAGTTCAAGTTCTCTGTTAATTCTAGCAGCTTTCTGACAGATTTGGTCAAAATGTTATTCTGAGGTTTAAAAATATGCCATGATGAACCACAGAAGGAGAGAGAGAGGATGTGTACATTAATTATGGATTACAGCTCGGAAAAATAGGAAAGGAAAAGTTGAGAGAGAGAGAGAGATGGCTTCTTAAAAGAGCTGTTGGATTACAGTTTGTTGTTGGAGTATGTGATCTGACATAACTGCAAGAAAAATATTGAATTACAATTACTTCACAAAAAGGTTTTAAAGGCATGGCAAGCATTGTGGTTACTGCGCTTTACAAATAGTATACAGTAAAAACACAGCTACTGTGGTAAAAGCATGGTAAGTGTTGTTGTCATTGTGCTTTAACCACAAATACCACAGTAAAACTACAGTGAGGTAAATCCATAGTAAGTTGTGGTTATTGTGCTTTAACTACAAATACCACATTAAAAGTTCAGTCACTGTGGTAAAACCATGGTAAGTGCTGTGTTACTGTGCTTTAAATACAAAGAGTAGACCGTAAACACAGTTACTATGGTAAAACCATATGTTAACTTAAAAAATACCAAGGTAAAACTACAGTTACGGTGGAAGAAGCATGGTATATGTTGTGGTTACTGTGCATTGACCACACATGACGTGGTCGAGCAACTTACTATGGTAAACAATATGGTAAATGTGTGGACTTTTTACACGATCCCTTTCCCACCATAGGCAAATTTCAAATTACATAATTTCATTCATATATACGGAACGATCGACTATTTTATGAGACGGGTGGAAACCCAATGCGTCTTTAAGTCACCTAAAATCCATCTTTTAATGCACTCTAATATCACTTGTCTTTGGTCCGTGTGGAGTTGCTGGCATTGGGGAAATGATCGCCCCTGCTGAAACTCTAGTGGAAACTCCACCTTCATACATGCGTGTCATTTTCATGCCTAGAGGAGGCAAAGCGTTACACTGACACACATCCTCGAGTGGACCAACATGTCTATTACACGCTTTGGTGTGATACTGGGTTGGTGTGTGACAATGTTCCCAGATAGCAAACATTCTGCAAGATGTCTGTTAAAGATCGCTTCATCTGGAAAGCTGCTGTGTACAAACATCTAATAGACATCTCTAACATGTCAGTTTTACATACATTTTAAATCATAAATATCTTACAGACATATTCTAAACATCGATATGACATGTGAGAGGAAACGTCCTATAGACATATTGCAGATGAGCAAACACTAAAAAATACGTCTTGCAGATGTAAATGCAGACGTCAAATAGAAGACTATTTGATGTACATGTTCTATCAGGGTTATTAGATGGTTGAGCTCCAGAAAATACATTTTAAGCAGGCTTTGACAGTTACAGATTTGAAAAAAACTAAAAAGTGGGAATAAAGAACCCTAATGAACCATTTCAACATAAAAGTTGAAATAAAATATAAATGTTACTACATGTAAATAATCTTTAAAAAAATAATTTTTTGAGTGTATTTATATTATGTGAACATTAAAGCGTCCAAACAGCAAAGATCTTCTCATTCTGATCTAAAAGTGTCTGAACATCTGAAACAGTAAAGCAGATTCAGATGAGTTTACAGACTCCTGCTTGTCTCTAGGTGGCGCTATAATACAGTACACTCATTTACATTTATCTCTATAAAAACATCATCAGATCATCTCATGATTTTGATCTTTGTCTGTTTGGGATCAAACACACAATATTTTATACCCAATCTTCACTTCTGCCTTTTTAAGAATAAACCAGATGTATTTCTGCTGAGACACAAATAATATTCTTCTCAAGAGCTGCTTAAGAGCATTTCTTAAAGATATGATGATAATACATACTAGCAACTAGGTCTACTAAAGTCTAGGCATGAGAGACAGAGAGAGAGAGAGAGAGAAGTACCCACACCAGCATACAGAGATTCTTAAAGCACATATAAGAATACAGACATTCATTCATATGATACTTAATTACACTATTTAATTTAATTTTATTTTGAAAAGTGTACATTATCTCATGATTAAACTGAAAGAACAACAGTATAAAATTTTCTCTTATGATGAGTAAATATGATGCCCTTATGACCTCTTACAGAATTAAAGAAGAATCTCATAATTTTGCAGTTACTAAATAACATAAAGTGCATGTTGAAAAAGTTTATAAAAGCTAAAAATATGTTAAGCAGTTCTGACCAGTGAGGCTCTTACAATGGAGCAGACAAACCCACAGGAATTACACTGATGCATCAACATAAATTCACCCACCTGGAGAAATACAGACCCTCAAAAGAACAATTTAGAAAATTTACAGCTCAAAAACAGTTTACTGAAAAATAAGTTTGAACTACATTAACAAATATCTGAGGAAAAGTTTTCTGCCTTTTTAACCCTCAGGTGCGACTGCCTGCTGAGACTGAAATTATTATATGTAAAATTATGATTTAACAAAGTGATGAATGAAAATGAAGTTAAAGGAAGTGAACACACAAGCACTTGTTTTCTTACATGAAAGGTCTGTGTATCTTTCACTCTTAATATCTGCTGCAGATGAAGTTGAGTTTGTCTACAGACCGATCCAGGCATCAGATTTCTGACTTTCATTCTTGATCTTCTCAACCTGTTGATTCTCATCCTGGTTTCTCACACTGACCAGATCGATGTGATTCTGTCTGCAGTAACTCTGAGCGTCTGTCCAATTCATCATCTGATTGATAATGATAGGTCCTGTGTTCGCTTTCAGGGTAAACAAAAGCAATGCTTAAGTATCTAAATAAACATATATATATATATATATATATATATATACATATATATTTTAGGGCTGTCATCGTTAACGCGTTAACGCATGTGATTCATTTTACAATCCTTAACGCGTTAAAATAATTAAAATAACCCTAACGCAAAATTACTGAAGCACAATTTCTATTCTAAACCTTTAACCCGATTTTGCTTCTCTGCTTGCGATTAGATCATTTTAAGCCGCTAAACTCCGGGAAAGTTTTCAGTCCACTGGTCCGGTAAGCGAATGCATTTAAACAATCCGTCCAAAACAGCGCTAATATAAAGGAAACATCAGATTTGATGTTTGATGTCTGATTACATCAGAGATTGCAGAGAGAACAGAGACTTGCATTGCGTTTTAAGTGAATTATTAATTCCAGTGTGTTTCACTTTAAAACACGAGCTCTGTCATATTCAGTGACGAGCGCGAGCCCTCACACGTCGCGCTGTGTGAAGTACAGGCTGAATGGATTGTCAACACATCCCACCGCTGTATGGCCAGATGAGAGTTTTAAGTGAATTATTCATTCCAGTGTGTTTCACTTTAAATCACGAGCTCTGTCAGATTCTGTGATTGTCTCTGAAGAGCGCGAGTCCTCACATGTCACGCGCGCTGTGTTTACATACCACTGTATGGCCAGATGAGACGCAAACTACATTTTCTCGACTGGATAACCAGTCTCGCTAGTAAAGTTTTGACGGATGAAGACTGCAATCAAGGTTAAGGCGATTGCGGTGGCATACAGGAGTCATACAGTAAGCACGCGTGAGTCCGTTATAGGCTAATAATGCGTGTATGAGCTCTTGATGCACTGATCGCACATTGTATTTATGCACAGGCACAGACATTTCCGTACATTCACGTTGT
>NW_015542913.1:18212-21417 GCF_001515605.1 Sinocyclocheilus anshuiensis
TGAATGGATCCGTGTACTGTAGTAGATATATGCAGCCAGCAGGCCATTGGTTTAGTTTTTTTTTTGGCATCTCCATGTGGTACTGTTCGGTATCGCAACTTGGCTTGTCTAAAATGTAAAAAAACTCTTTGGTGTTGCACTGTACACATACTATAAAATATACAGTATATGTGCTTATATGGGCTCCTTATATCATTTGGTTCTTTGGTGTCCTTTTGGAGTTTCTAAGTGTCCTTTTTTGGAAAGACATCTAAATTTATCTTGAAAAAAAGCTTGCAGAAAATATAGATTTTTGAGAATCACCCTTCAATCTATTGGTTTACTTTGCTGGATATAGCAAATGATGACAACATAAACCTTTGAAACAAGATAAATGGTCTATGCTTAATTTCATGACGTGTGTCATTAATCGCGATTAATCACAGAAAAAGTATGTGATTAATTAGGTAAAAAATGTAATAATTTTTAATAAAAAAATTATTGTGTGAGCCTCCATAATAGGGGTGGAGCTGTTGTTCAGTCACAGTTAGTGATGGGAAGTCCGGTTATTTTCCGCGAACCGGTTCTTTTGGACAGTTCGTTTCAATGAACAGGTTCAAAAAACGGTTCATCGGTTCTTTTACGCCCTAACGTAATGACGTCATTCACGATGACAATGATATCAAGTCTATCGTCCCGGGCCGGGATGAAAATACACATTCAAATATATAAAGTCAGTAATCATAACTTCAGTCAGTTAAAACATCATAATCATGATCTGAAAAGTTTGCAACTAAGCACCCAAACACAGTAACAGGCAGTGATGTGCATACGAGGATTTAAGTCTTGAAGATATAAAGTAAATAAATTAGTTGTCATCAGCGCAGAAACCATAATCCACTTACTATACATAATCCATTGCGATTTATTTGTTATTAAATAAATGTACGTTTCGCCAGATTGCCCTTCATTCAAGTCTTCAGTTTACCCGCGCTCATAACATTAGCAACTTCCCTGACAAACCCCTTTGGCCTATAACCTAACAGAATCTTCAACTGAACGATCGAAAGAAACGGTTCTTGGTTCAGTGTACTGGTGATCCAAAAAACCGATGCAACCGATTCTTGACTCGAGAACGAGAACCGCTCCAGCAGTGGGCGTGTACGTTCGTTATCCGGCTGCTCTGCTCGTGGCTGCTCTGCTCGTGTTCATCTCTTCACAGCAGTTCAGTCAGTGTACTGTCTGAGTAAATTAATTACTCCGGGATATTGGTTTATTTCGACTCGGAGGGAGTGTCAGCCACGTTAAAAAAAGTGAATAATTTAAGTAATTTGTGGATTAATGCATACTGGAGACGCGAACTGTTTCAAACGATTCAGGCCGATTTGGTGAACTGGTTCAACCGGTTCACTAATGTTTGAGTAAATTAATTACTCCAGGATATTGGTTTATTTCGACTATCACTTTGAGATATTTATTTCAAAACTGTACACACTGTACCATCAGTCCCCAAAGAATGCAAGACAACTTGCAGAGGCAGCCTCTCAAGTCAATGTCAGCCTGCTTAAGAGTGGTAAAATTTTCACCATCCGTTGGGTAGCAAGTAGTTTTGTGACTGTACAAGCTGTTTGGAGAGACTACCCTGCTTTGGTTGCACAAATGAAAAAAGCAGCTGAAGATGAATCACGCTCTGATGGAGAAAGAAAAAAATTCAATGACCTATTGAATCGCCTCACATGCACTGGCTTTGTTAAAGACCTGGCAACTATAAAAGATGTGCTACGTGAACTTAGGAGTCTATCCCTAAAACTTCAGGTAGGTAGTATTTTTCTTCTACTTTAATCTGAACAAGAAAATTACATTGAGAAAGAATTGTGAAAGTGGTGCTCAATACATGATTATATATTAGAGTTGTCTTTTTTCAGAACAGAAACACTTCTCTTCTGGACGCCACATGAGAAATAAATATGACAATTGAGGTGTTGAAGGCTTTGAAGAGCACCCCCGGGAAATCAATGGACAAAGTAGAGGAAGGTCTTAAGGTAGCAGAATTAAAAGGAGTGTCCATGCATTTCAGCAAAGAACATATAAATAGATTGCAGTTCCTCCAAGCCCTCATTGACAGTCTCTCTTCACAAATGCCTGACACTAAGCTCACGAAGACTGTAGCACCACTGAATCCCCTCAGCTGGCCAAAATCCAGAGAGTCTCTTGTTCTCTTTGGGGAGAAAGAGATCCATGGCTTGGCAAAGATGCTTGGAGTATCAAGTAGGGAAGCAGTTGAGGACTTCAGGATCTGGAAGCTCAACAATGACCAATGGGAAGGTCCTCAAAAAAACTGGTCAAAAAAACTGGTGATTGCCAGTAAAACATACCTGGCAAGTTCTGCTGAGTGTGAAAGAGGCTTCTCTGCCCTCAATGCCACTGCCACAGATGCAAGGAATCGCCTTTGGGCCAGCAGCCTTTCTGCTGTACTTTTCATTGACCTTAATGGCCCCCCTCTCAACATGTTTGACCCTTACCTCTATATTCAGTCCTGGCTTGGGGAGAAACATTGTCTGTCAACTGCCAGTAAAACGGGAAGAGACAAATCTGCTGAGAAAATCAGGCCACTGTGGGCCATTCTAAACAGTATGGAATGAAGTGTTTTAGAAAATGTCCACATCATTGGTTTTGTTCCGTTTACATGCTTACATTGGCAGAAAGACAGAAAGAGTAGATAGCATGTTTCTTTCCAATATTACTTCTGAATGCAAAGGATTGTTTTTCTTTTTTTTACATTTACATTAATATAAATGTGCAAAATAATAAAAATGATAATTCATTCATTAGTAAATGCTCAGATTCATACAAATGGTTTGAAATGTACTCAAAAATAAAATAAAATAAATTGGCAAATAAAAAAGTGAAATATGTCTTTTTTATTATTTAATGTCTTTTGTACCAGGTTATTGGCTGGTCTCATGCCAGTTTTTTGAGCATATCAGTGCCCGTTTTAGGGAGTATAAAAACTCAAGTGGTTTGTTGACCTGGTATGCGTCACTATTGGTCCCCGCTCATTGTGGACTCTATGCTGTGAATGACAGTAGGTGTAGTGGAATCGTGTTTGAACTTGAACTTCTTTGAGATGTTAAAACCGGTATATTTGTGACCGCCAGGATAATTTGATGCACTTGCTGGTTTTCTCTCTCTCTCTCTCTCTCTCTCTCTCTCTCTCTCTCTCTCT
>NW_015542913.1:21542-32126 GCF_001515605.1 Sinocyclocheilus anshuiensis
CTCTCTCTCTCTCTCTCTCTGATGTGCACTGACTGCTTGCAATAGTTCCCAGGTAGGTTTCTTCATTTTAAAAAGAGATCTTTCTGTTAACAAGAGACTGACATGCTCGTCTGTTTTAGTTTGTTGTCTTGTAAGCGTCTGTAAGCATCTACTATGTGCTGCCTTGCCTGGGTGTCATTTGGATTCATTTTCATTATTTGCACAAGTTGTGTGATCGCCTCTGCTGGCCATCTCACTCTTTTTGTATTTCCAGTGAATGTGTGTTTGATATTGTTAAGTGATTATCCACTAAGGCTTTGTGGCATTAGTGTATTGGCTGAATGTTTTATATTCATTTTGTATGTAAAGTGACTTGTTTTTTTCCCTTCCTTCACCCTGCCAGTGGCACTGAACCTGTGTGCCATTGTGTAGGGCTGTATTTCCCGGTGTACTCCAGGTGGCGCAGTCCAGTACTATTATAGGATCTTTGGTCCTTTTGTGTATTTTCTAACTTTACCCTAACTGACCACATGCCTTTTTCTTTTTCTTCATTTTCTTCTTAAATTTGTTTCTTGGATATGTCATAATAAAACAAATCAAAGACAACACCATAAATACAAACCAAACATAACACACAAAAAGATAGAAAAACAAACAAGAGTGTGGGTGTGAGGTTATGTATGTGTATACCTCTTGCATGAATTTACATATGTAAAGCAGAGTGTTTGAACAAGAAGAGAGATGAGAAAAGTGTGTGTGTGTGAGTGAGAGTGAGTGAGTGAGTGAGTGAGTGAGTGAGTGAGTGAGTGAGTGAGTGAGAGAGAGAGAGAGACATGAGAGAGTAAAATAAATAATATTTACATTAATGGTAGTAAAATAATAGTGATCACAAAACATGTAAACTATACTTAAGGGTATAGTATTTCCATAATTATGTCAACAATGTGTCACAGAAGGTATTTCCTCACTCAGCTCCTTAGCGGTTTTACTTTGTTTTCATTGTGCTGCTACATTGTTATGATTATTATTATTACTATGAGATCTTAAGTCTAGAGCTGGTAGATTATAATTACCGTATTGACCCGAATATAAGATGATGTTTTTTTCTTGGAAATACATCTGAAAAAACGCGGTCGTCTTATATTCAGGGTTCTTATATTCGGGCCAATACGGTAGATCTTTCTCTTTCTGTTTATTTTTAGTTAACAATAGGTTCGTCAGATATAGCTGCCACAACAAATAACTATTACTATTATTATTAGTACTAGTATTATTACCAGTACTAGTATTATTACTAGTACTATAATTATTACTAGTACTAGATACACGCCACAACTCTTCTCTGTCGAATGATCAGCAGTGGGACTAAGCAGACTTAGTGGATGGCTAAAGATTTGCTAGCTCGTATTCATAATTACTCGAGTGTTTGCCTCTGAATTAAAAGGTTATCTCAGGCCCCTGGTTGAAAACCCCTGGGCTACATACATTAGGTGTTTGTACTTACTCTTGTTGCAGATAAAATGCTGGGCAACACTACATGGAAAATCATGCCATTGTCCATTTCTCATCATAGCACAATAATCTCTGCCATCAGGTTGTTTATATCCCCAGTTCCGATAGAGCGCAGGTTCACCTGAAGACCACTGCCATTCATCACGACCCGTCTTCTGCAGCCCAATCCAGACATACTGAACACCTCCACCATTGACACTCTTGTTCAGCTCGTTCATGTCGTTCATGTTGTCAACGGTGGCCAGATCTGTGTAATTCTCTCTGCAGTATCTCTGAGCTTCAGTCCAGGTCTTCCTCTCATTTATAAAGTGATACTGACGCTGAACACATTCAGATACGGAGCAGAGAGCTGTGAAAGTGAAACTTTGCTTTAATGCTTTTCATAACAGGATCAAACCTAATGAAACTATAAACCATGAATAAAAATCACAAACACTCACCAATAATAAGAATTAAATATAGAGTTTGCTCCATTTCTGAGAAAGAATAAGAGAGTAAAACACATTGTAATAATAAAAATAATAATAATAAAAAAACAGTTTAGCAGGAGAACACAATTCACATTCATTTAGACAATATTAACATCTCAAAAGTCTAATTCTAGTTAAAGAATGAAGATGTGAGTTGTTCTTACTTTAGAGGTTGTGTGTTTCTGTCCTGAGTCTGATGTTTCTGTCTGCAGCTTCAAACTATTTGATTATTATATCTGCTCTCATCCATTATTCAGCACGTCACTTTATTTGTATATTACTCTAAACAAAAGCCCTTTACATTGTTCTTCCTCGTTCTCACATGTCCACATTTTACTCTGTGTTGGTATAGAACTGGAGGGCCAGAGCCCTGCATAGTTTTGTTCCAACCCTGATCCAAAACACATCCCAGGTAGTTTTCAAATAAGCCTGAAGGACTTGATTAGTTGAATCGTGTGTTTAATTAGGGTTGAATCGAAACTCTGCAGGGCTCCGGCCCGCAGCAACTGAGTTTGTCACCCCTGTTCTATACTGTGGAGTATTATATTTCCACAGCGGCTAAGCATTTGCATTTCCTTCTCTTATCATTTGTTTTTCCTTTTCTTTCATATTTGATCATGTCAGTGATCAACAGCATTTTTTGCATTCCCAATCTAAACACAATATTTAAGAAATTATTTTTCTCAATTTGTAGAGCTGCACACAGTGTAACGCCCAACAATGAACACATGCAAAGAAAAGACAAGACAAGGAAAATAAAAGAAAAGAAAAAAGAAAAGAGGTTCACTGATCAACATGCGAGTGATCACCTCCAGGCTATCACGGGGGAAAAAAGAGAGAGAGATTACGTTAAGAAAAATATAATGAAACTTTCATACTAAGACTCATGATCACATTGATTTATGCAGTTTTATAGTGAAACTACAACACTGAAGCTGCATATATACTGTAAAAGGTGCAAAAATGCATTTAAACATTAGTTAACATAGCAAGAAATCATGTTGATCCCATCCTGGATGATTTAATTTCTTCTGCAGAGCACAAAAGATGACAATTTCAAGAATGTTTTGAGTCCCAGTAACTTCCACATAATTTCTTCTCCATACTAAAGCATTCAATGAAGGTTTGAGACTTTATTTTTGTGCCATCAGCCCATCAATGGTGAAGTGATGTGAAACGATGCAATAAACCAGGAGTTTGTTTAATCATAATAATGCTTTATCTCAACAATAAAGAGTAAAAGGTGCATACCTGACAGTACAAAGATACATAATGGAGCCTCACACATCATTTGTGTATTTTTTCTTAAAAAAATACCTTTTTACATGTTACTTCCTCCATATTTGTGTATTTATCTACATATCTTGCTGTTGACTGTTACTGCTAGGATTATAATGGCCTCAAAGTAGGAAATACTATGCGCCGGTATTCCTCTCATTTGCTTTTTGACGTCAGTCAGTCAGTAGTAAAGCACTCGGTATTAACTCTTGTATGGTGTTTGGGTCTGTGTCTGTGGGACACGTTTTCACTTTTTATC
This sequence comes from Sinocyclocheilus anshuiensis, assembly GCF_001515605.1. Classification (NCBI taxonomy): domain Eukaryota; kingdom Metazoa; phylum Chordata; class Actinopteri; order Cypriniformes; family Cyprinidae; genus Sinocyclocheilus; species Sinocyclocheilus anshuiensis. The sequence continues at coordinate 25,041 of NW_015542913.1, forward strand.
AAACATCTATCGGAACAAATTTTCAATGACCACTCACTGTACAACCCCCTACACACTTACATACAGGATGTTCGGGTCCACTGGACCCGTGTCTAATAAAAGAGTAGGGCAAAATTTGACCATATATGCTGTTTATATTGCTTGTAATTGGAATGAAGCAAACATCTGTTGAGTATTTTAACAAATAATTTTTGAGTGTGTTGAATTAAAAACCCAAAACTGCAGCGGGTCCACCAGACCCACGAACACTGGCTGAGTAACAAAAATATGAACACCACACAAGGGTTAAATATACACTTTCTGAAGTGTACACACAATATATTAGCATACTAGTGTTCTTATGATCACATACTCAATAAAAGTGAAGCTGGAAGCATCAATTACCTGGCCAAGCACTGAAGGGATGATGTTCACTGTCAAGTCAAGTCACCTTTATTTATATAGCGCTTTATAAAATACAGATTGTGTCAAAGCAGCTTTACAGTGTTAAACAGGAAAAACGGGTAACACTTTATTTTAAGGACCAAATTTTAGCTATTAATTAGTTGCTTATTAGCATGCATATTACTAGCATATTGGCAGTTTATTATTACTTATAAAGCATATATTATCAAACAGGAAAGGAATCAAGGGACAATCGTGATTGCTTATAGGCAGGGTCAGTGCTATGGCAGAGCAGGCACTTGCCTAGGGCCTCGGGCAGCGTCTCTTCTAATAGTGAAACTTTGAGTTAATTTTCTTCAAGAACAGCGCCGCTGTTACCTTGCTTGTGAGAAATGTCATGTAGCTTTTAAGTTTAACTATTTTAGAGATAGAATCGTTAGTACGCGTGTGTGTGTCTGTAAGGTAGAGAGAGCAGGAGAAATAGAGTACGTGCTTTCCGTACATAAAATGTACATTTTGTGGCAAAAACATGGAAGTAATCTGTCGATTTTATCCTATTGTTTATTATATTTATTTGCTAGGCCACTTTGTGGGTTTTGGTTATTTTGCTGTTTTAGGCTGTAAGGATCTTTGAAATATCTGAAATCATTTGGCGAAATGATATGTACATGTAATGTGGTCAAGACCTGCCTGGAACTATTTTAGTCATGCGTTTCCCTGAAAATAATAGCACACCTTAGAACGTTCGTCAGCCAATCAGATTCAAGCATTCAACGGCTCCATAGTATAAAATGTAATAACCGTATAGACATTTATAAACAACAAAACTAATAAAAGCAACAAAAACAAATGACTAAAACATAAAATAAAATGAAAATGACAGCAGAAAATATATAATAATGATTCAAATGATTAACAAAAACTATAATAGTACCTGAATGATACTAAAATAACATTGCTTTTCAATAAGGTGTCAGTTTAAGATGTGTACGATGGGGGATGGGGGTGGTTATGGGGGGCCCTCTTTTGAAAATCTGCTTAGGGCCCCCAAAATGCTAAGGCCGGCCCTGGAAGTTTGTATGCAAAGTCAAAAAGCAAACACACTAGAACATTTTTTAATGCTTCAAAAAAAAAGACCGCAGATGTGTGTATCTTCCAAAGTCTGCTGATGATTACTGTCACGAATCCTGTCTATGGACTTCCGTTCGCTTGCCACCAGAGGTCGCCCTCCCGTTATATAGACACTCACACCACACAGACTGTCACACATCACCCTGGACTACATTTCCCATGTTTAATTGCATTGATTACACACTCACCTGCAACCAATCACACACACTTTAAATACGAGGCCCTAACCACTGTTCAGGGCCGAGTTTTGTTTGCCCTCTTGTCTCGCCCTTGTTTGGATACTGTTTGCTCCTCGCCTGAACTATTGCTTGTTTATTTGGATACCCCCTTGCCTTGCTCACTGGATTATGTTTGACGATCGTTGACCTTGTCTGTCCCTGGAATACTCTTTGTCTTGCCTGAAATGTACTTGTTTCCCACTGTTTGACCCATGCCTGTTATGACCACGTCTTGGAATAAAAGCATGCAGATGGATCTGCAGATGGTCTCTCGTCTCTGTCGGTCCGTAACAATTAGATTACTGCTCTAACATAACACTTAATTTCAGTTTAAAAATAAAATCGTCTCATTCACTTCCACTTGATTTGTGTATATAGTGCACATTTAAGGTAACAATGCAATACATAATATCATATTATTAATGTTAAAAATATCACATGGCTATAATAACATCCTCAAAAAAAAAAAAAAAGATTACTTTAGATAAAGTTTGATTAATATGTACATACATTACCAAAAGTGTGGACACATTGCTATTTTTAATGTTTTTGAAAGGAGTCTCTTGCTCATTAAGACAAAAAGAAAGAAAGAAAGAAAAAATATTCAACAAGTATATATATAAATATATATTTTATATATTTTTTTTATCAAAATCGTTTCCCCCCAACTTTATAATCATCAAAAAATCCTGAAAAAAGTATCACAGGTTATAAAATAAATATTAAGCAGTACAACTGTTTCTAACAATGATAATAAATCAGCATATTAGAATGATTTATGAAGGATCATGTGACACTGAAGACTATCACAGAATTTTTTTTTTATATTTGACAGTATAGTAAAAATAGAAACCATTATTTTAATTTGTAATAATATTTCACAATATTACAGTTTTTTTTCTGTATTTTTGATCAAACAAGTGCAGGCTTAATAGGCATAAGAGACTTCTTTCAAAAACATTAAAAATATTAATGTGTCTAAACTTTTGACTGGTACAGTATAAAAGAACATATACAACATTTTAAATGAAATGTGTAAATAAAAAGTTTAGAAATCATATTTGTTTGAAGTGCTTTTATTGTGCCTCCAAATGTCTAGAACTGGCCCTGCTTATAGGACAATAAGTGTATAAGGTGTAATAGGTGGTTGGGGTATACGAGGTTCTCAGACATAAAGACATTTGTTTTACTTAAATTATGTTTATGCATAATTATTAATCTCAATAATATTTCTCAATAATCATTATGAGAAAGAAATGTACCTGTTGAGGGTGTGCTGACAGTCTGTTATTGAGTGACTAAAAGCTCTAGAAAAATCAATAAGGAGGCTTTGACAGTTACAGATTTGAAAAATAAAAAGGCAGGAATAAAGAATCCTAAACACTAATAACCATTTCAGCATGAAGTTCTTCAGGACAATATGGTTCAAAATAGAACTGTTACTACATGTAAAGAACCTTTAAATAACCGTTTTTAAGAGTGTATTTATTTTATGTGAACATTAAAGGGTCCAAACAGCAAAGCAATTCTTGTTGTGTTTGTTCAGAGCGTCTTATTCTGATCTAAAAGTGTCTGAACATCTGAAACAGTGAAGCAGATTCAGATGAGTTTACAGACTCCTGCTTGTCTCTAGGTGGCGCTATAATACAGTACACTCATTTACATTTATCTCTATAAAAACATCATCAGATCATCTCATGATTTTGATCTTTGTCTGTTTGGGATCAAACACACAATATTTTATACCCAATCTTCACTTCTGCCTTTTTAAGAATAAACAGATTTATTTCTGCTGAGACAAAGAATATTCTTCTCAAGAGCTGCTTAAAAGCATTTCTAAAGATATGATTATAATACATACAAGTCTTTAGGCATGAGCGAGAGAGAGAGAGAGAGAGAAGTAGCTACACCAGCATACAGAGATTCGGTAACACTTTATAATAACTTTCATTAATAAATCATTAACAAACATTATATAATGTTTAACTAATCATTACTTCATATATATTCACATATCTAGAAATATGAGATAATGTGCTTGTTAATGTTAACTAATGATTTTATTAAACATTACCAAATGATTAACATATCATTATTTAATGTAAATTAGCATGCTTACAAATGTCATTAAACTTCAGCTCACATATTAGCTAATGCTCATTTTTACATTTACAAATGTTGTGAAACTATAGCTTAAATAGTCGTTTTAAGCACTTCACAAATTATTCATGCTAATATATTCATTGACTCATAATCACAGTCTGTAAAGGTCATATATTTGGTCTTTGTTTGTTGTGTAGACTTCTATTATTTGCACAACTTAAATCATTTATTAATTATTTGTTAATGTTTTAGCAGTATCCAATCTAAAGAGGAAACTATTCATCAATTGTAAAGGTTTATAAACATTTACTAATCATCCGTACCTTTATGAGCAGTCATTTTGATGGCAAAAAGTGTCCCAAATGACTGGAACTCACCCTATTTTAAAATCTTTACAAATCATTTATTAATAATTTGTTCATGTTTTTGCAGTACCCAATCTAAAATGGAGACTATTCATCATTTTTAAATGTTTATAAACATTTACTATTTTTTTTTGTATCTTTATTGGCACTGGACTTTTAGCTACTGTAACAACGTTTGTGTAAAGGGTGGTTAGTTAAGTTTAGCTAAATGCTTGGTAAAGACATATCACACATTGTAATTTGGGTGCAAAACATGTTTTTATCACCTCAACAATTATATTAGTATACTATTGTGAATCATTAAACAGAGTATTCCTTGAGTCATACATCAACGGGAGGGGGGGGTCATTTTAAAGAAAAATACTTATTTTATCATTTATCAAAACATGATACAGCAACATAAATAGACTGAATCTTGTTCCCTTAACAAATTGACCCCTGTACACTTGTTGACCCCTTACCCAACCCTACTACCCAACTAAACCTACCCATACCACCACAGCTGTCCCTAACCTGACCCGTATCACACCTAAACAGCAGCAAATGTTGTGCATTAACAAAAGCTTTTAATCATTGTATAACATCTGTTAAAATCATTTGTAGATTTTCAGTAAGTGCTTGATCATATGAATTAGAAGTTTAATGACATTTGTAACCATTCTAATTTACATGAAATGTTAATTATTAGGTAATGTTTAATACATTTATTAGTAAACATTAACAAGCACATTGTTCTACACGTTTCTAGTTATGTGAATATATATGAACTAATGATCCATTAGGCATTACATAATGTTTGTTAAAAATGTATTAATGAAAGTTATTATAAAGTGTTACCAGAGATTCTTAAAACACATATAATACAGAAATTAATTCATATGCTACTCGATTGCTTTAGTTAATTGCGCTTTGAAAAGTGTACATTATCTCATGATTAAACAAATAAAATAAAAGTACAACGGTTTCTCTAATGATGAGTAAATATGATGCCCTTATGACCCCTCACAGAATTAAAGAAGAATCTCATATTTTTTTATTTACTAAATAACACAAAGTACATGTTGAAAGAGTTTTGTAAAAGCTAAAAATATGTTAAGCAATTCTTGCCATTAAGGCTCTTATGGAGCAAACAAACCCACAGGAATCACACTGATGCATCAACAGAAATTCACCCACCGGATGGAAAACAGACCCTCAACAGAGCAAATCAGACAATCTACAGCTCAAAAACAGTTTACTAAAGAATATATTTAAACTATATTAACAAATATCTGAACAGAAGATTTCTGCCTTTTTAACCCTCAGGTGCGACTGCCTGCTGAGACTAAAGTTATTATATGTAAAATTATGATTTAACAAAGTGCTGAATGAAAATGAAGTTAAAGGAAGTGAACACACAAGCACTTGTTTTCTTACATGAAAGGTCTGTGTATCTTTCACTCTTAATATCTGCTGCAGATGAAGTTGAGTTTGTCAGTTTCAGGACGGCTGATCCAGCGCTGATCTCCTCCAGACTGAACTGCTCCAGATCTCACTGTGTGTTCACAGTCCTCCTCTGATGTGCCGTTCCCTGGAGCCCAGTTCTGATAGCACACGGTCTCTCCACTCACCCAGAACCAGACGCCCAAAATGTGAGAGTAACGTAAACCCAACCACACCGCCGCAGTAGACGCCTGTTTAACCACGTTCATCACACGACGCTGAATCTCTTCTGAATGAACCGAGACCAGATCCACATGATTCTGTCTGCAGTATCTCAGAGCTTCAGACCACGTCAGATTCTCTCTGATCACAATCAGTTTATCTGGAAACCAAACAAACCACAAGCAGAAACTAGAGAGAGACTGATCAAAAACAACATGCAGAACAAACACTGTGGATGAATTTGTCATGTCAGACATGTAGCGTGAACTTTAGGAGCTCTGGAGGTGATGGATTGTGTGTGTTTTGTGAGGATCTACTCACCTTCATGACACACTAAAGGAAATTGTTTGGTGCAAGAGATGTCATTCCATCGTCCCTGAGCGTTCGGTTCAGTCACTGTACAGTCTTCATGACCTCCAACATTATTAGGTTCACCAGAGTTCCAGTATCTGAATGAGGAGTTACTCTGATCTGACCACTGCCATGAGTCTCTGACTCTGAACAGACCGATCCAGACATATGATCCAGATGAGTGATTATCACTAATGATCTTCTTAACCTTCTCATTCTCATCCTGGTTTCTCACACTGACCAGATCAATATGATTCTGTCTGCAGTAACTCTGAGCGTCGCTCCAGTTCTTCATCTGATTGATAAAGACGAGTCCTGTGTTCGCTTTCAGGGTAAAAAAAAAGCAATGCTTAAGTATCTAAATAAACACACACACACACACACACAAACACACACACATATATGTATATATATATATACGTATATATAGCTTTAAGAGATCTGGAGGTGATGGATGGATTGTGTGTGTTTGGTGAGGATCTACTCACCTTCATGACACACGAAAGGATATGCGTTGGTGCAGGAGATGTCATGCCATTGTCCAAGAGGGTCACGTTTTACTGCTGTACAGTTTTCATTAATGTTAGGTTGAGTAGGATCCCAGTATCTGAATGAAGTGTTACTCTGATCTGACCACTGCCATGAGTCTCTGAACAGACCGATCCAGATGAGTGATTATCACTAATGATCTTCTTAACCTTCTCATTCTCATCCTGGTTTCTCACACTGACCAGATCAATATGATTCTGTCTGCAGTAACTCTGAGCATCTCTCCAGTTCTTCATCTGATTGATAAAGACGAGTCCTGTGTTCGCTTTCAGGGTAAAAAAAAAGCAATGCTTAAGTATCTAAATAAACACACACACACACACACACAAACACACACACAT
>NW_015542914.1:0-545 GCF_001515605.1 Sinocyclocheilus anshuiensis
GGAGGGCGCTCTTGCACAGAAACTCCACATATCCATAGCAGAATAAATACTACTGACGCTGCTCCAGGAAGGTATCCAGTTATCGCTGAATAAAACGCACAACGGAGGTAGAGACATTTTAACTGATGAAACTTGAATATGAAAATATACGGTTTATCTGTGTTCTTCAATCTTGGGTATTTTTTATAAGGAAAGTATATTTACAATGCAATGTTAATCGACATGGCCTTTATCACTGTATATAATACTATCATTCTGTAATATGAAACCACGTCTGGTTAACGATATCAATGACGATAATTCAGGGAATCCTGTTTCTTTTAAGAAAAGTATTATCTTTCCTATTTTTACCCAAAATAGGGTGAGCATTAACCTCCTGAGACCCTGCATCCTCATATGAGGACATTATTATGAGGACAACAGTTTTGTAAACAGGCTCATACACATGCAAAACTGTATCGCACATGTGCTACTGTAGTAACTGTAGTACCAGACCAATATTTTGTGCACTGTACAGCCCTAACCAAACCAGTTACAGCTCGAGC
>NW_015542915.1:0-1272 GCF_001515605.1 Sinocyclocheilus anshuiensis
CTGGATTATTGCAATGCTCTATTTCTTGGTCTGCCTAAAAAAATTAATTGCAAGGTTATAGTATGTTCAAAATTCTGCAGCAAGGGTCCTCACCTCCACCAGGCGTTCTGCTCACATTACTCCTTTACTGCATGATCTTCACTGGCTACCTGTGGCATCACGTATTCACTTTAAGATATTACTCCTAACGTTTAAGGCATTAAATGGTCTTGCGCCTCCATATCTGTCTGACCTACTGTACTCCTATTCTCCTGCCCGGTCTCTCAGATCATCTGAGCTTGGTCTTTTGTCCATTCCTCGTTTTCGGCTGTCCACTGTAGGTGGTAGGTCATTTAGTGTTAATGCTCCGAAATTATGGAATTCGCTACCCCTTACACTTCGTAATATACCATCTTTGTCTACATTCAAGACTCAGCTAAAAACGTATCTTTTTAATATGTATTTTGGATAATGTGGCCTTATGTGTTTTGTATTGTGTATATGGGTGTGCAAATGTTTTGTTTAGCACTATGTAAAGTGACCTTGAGCTATGGAAAGGCACTATATAAATAAAACTTCTTCTTCTTCTTCTTCTTCTAAAAATGTCAAGTAAACTTTTTTTACATGACTGTGTCACGATTGCACCAGTATCACTAATCCCGCAGCCGCTGATTTCGCCACGGTTTCTAAAATGGCGGCTCACGGCTACGCGGCGATGCCTGCCGTAGAAGAGACTCTCGCGGCACATCTCGCGCCGAACTCCGCTCCGTCTTGGAAGTCACGCCCTCTGCTACTGTCCAAGCCGTGTACGGTTACTTCCGCTTTGATCTGAAAATCTTACATGGCCGCTGGGCAGGCCGCGGCTACACTCCATTCTATGGGTGTACTCCAGGCTTATCAGGCAGACGTGCTCAAGGAGCTGGACGAGGGAGAAGGCTTGACTCCAGAGGCCGTTAAAGAGCTCAGACGAGCTACTGACTTGGCGCTTAGGGCTACCAAGCACACAGCTCGGGCAGTGGGCAGGTCCATGGCAGGGTTAGTGTCAGCTGAGCGCCATCTTTGGCTTACTCTCACTGACATTAAAGAGAAGGACAAAACTTTTCTCCTGGACGCCCCCATGATATTAAAGAGAAGGACAGAACCTTTCTCCTGGACGCCCCCATTTCGAGTGACGGTCTGTTCGGAGACTCGGTCACTACGGTCGTAGAAACGTTTAGAGCAGCGAAACAGCAGTTTCACTGCTCTAAATAGGGAAGTGGAGCGTCAGCCACCTACGGCCCGCTCACGCTCTTC
>NW_015542916.1:0-210 GCF_001515605.1 Sinocyclocheilus anshuiensis
CGGTTGCTCCTTTACGCTTAAGGAAGATTAAGGAAAACAGTCTGAGACCGTGGTATAACGAGCACACTCGCACCCTAAAGAGAGCAGCCCAGAAAATGGAGCGCAGCTGGAGGAAAACAAAACTAGAGGTATTTCGTATTGCTTGGCGGGAAAGTAACCTATCCTACAGAAAAGCATTAAAAACTGCTAGATCTGATTACTTTTCATCTC
>NW_015542916.1:441-812 GCF_001515605.1 Sinocyclocheilus anshuiensis
CAGACTTTGCTGTGTCAATGCACAGTATCACATCAGATAGTGCACTATAGATCCTCTGAGCAACAATTCCACTCATTCTCTGCTATAGGACAGGAAGAATTGTATAAACTTGTCAAATCATCAGAAACATGTATGTTAGACCCGATTCCATCTAAGCTACTAAAAGAGGTGTTTCCAGAAGTCATAGATCCTCTTCTGGCTATTATTAATTCATCATTGTCATTAGGATATGTCCCACAAACCTTCAAACTGGCTGTTATTAAGCCTTTCATCAAAAAAACACAACTTGACCCCAAAGAACTAGTTAATTACAGACCGATCTTGAGTCTCCCTTTTCTGTCCAAGATACTAGAAAAGGTAGTATCCTCACA
>NW_015542917.1:0-553 GCF_001515605.1 Sinocyclocheilus anshuiensis
TAAAAAGGAAAAGTTATAAGGCCAAGATTGAGATATCATGGTTTCAATAAACACATCAAATATATATATATACACGGCATAACACATACAGTGGATACATTTTCACTACTTATGAGTTTAAACGATTGTCTGTGTACGTTCTGTTTCTTTGTCTGTGACAAAAGGAGTTTCAGTCAGGGTCATGCAAGGTTCTGTTTCTTTGTCTGTGACACAAGAAACGTAAGGGTTTCAGAAAGGGCAGGAAGCAGATGTTCAATGGGTCATGTGGCGTCACGCTGCATATCCCGTGCTTGCAGGCCTGAGGGCGTCAGTTAATTTACTTCCTGTACCTACACTGGGTCCATACATTAGCGATCACGAGGTATCCATATGTCGTGAAAGAGCTTTTCAGTCCTGATACAAAAGATCTCTGTGTTATCTCCTGAATGGATTAGTTCGTCATCACTCCTCTGAGTAGATGAGACAAGGCTGACAGGAAGCTGACCCAGAATATTGGAGTCATGTGCTCGGGGTGATTAGCAAACCTCATGATGTCTGATAAGGGGGAGATCTT
>NW_015542918.1:0-2780 GCF_001515605.1 Sinocyclocheilus anshuiensis
AACGAACTCTGGAGCGGTTCGGTTGTAGTGAGAAAGCAATCTGATTCAACAAACCAGGCTATATCACAACTATATCACAATGTATGATGGGTATTTACGTAAGTTCCGTGAAAAGCAGTAGATGTTTAGGATGGATAGTATGCGAATTGGGACGCAGCAGATGTCTGTGGGTGAGTGCGCCTTTTCATTTTATAATGCCGTCTTATTGCCCTTCTTTATAGTAGGTGGATTTTAACAATGTTTTACCGACAAATCCTGGACTCCTGCTCAAAATGATAAATTAATAAATTAATATAACGACAGCTACAAAAACCCAACAATAAGTCAAGTCACCTTTATTTATATAGCGCTTTTAACAATACAGATTGTGTCAAAGCAACTGTACTGCATTAATTAGGAAAATAGTGTGTCAATAATGCAAAATGACAATAGTAAAATGAGAACACCTATGACCTGTTTTTGAGTCACAACCCACCAGAAACACTATACAGAAGCTCACCTGTAGTGTTGAATCCAAACAGTAGGGGGCAGGAGACTGCAAAGGCGAGGACCCAACCATTAGCAATTTTTGTCCATTTAGAAACTTTGCCGTGTGAAAGCGAACCGCACAAAGAATAAAAAGCAACATTGTAATAATTTTAATCCCTGTTTCGGAACAAAGCAATCGATCTACAGGTGTTAAAGCACCCTTGTTGAACCCACTGGATGCAGCACTGCTCATTCAAAATATTTGCGGAAAAAGAGAACATCAATGCAGAGATGATGTTGTTTACGTCAAAACTGAAACCAAGCCGTTCACACAGAATGCATATTTATCGCTAGAGGGACATCTATCACTATTGCACTAGCGTCTCGCACAAGAAAGTTGTTCACAAGAGAGAACATGTTTAGAAAGCCATGTAAAATTAATGCAAGTTCAACTTTTAAAAAACATGTCTCGAGACTATGGCGGTGTTTCTGCATCCCACTGCATCATGTTTTTAAATGAAAAAAAAAGTGCTTTTTATGATTGGTTTTCGGTCCTTTGTATTAAACTATACATATACATTCATGATGCTGTTTTCTTTCTAATTGTTAAGCAACGTAATTAATTATATATGGTTTATAAACATAATTTTTTTCAAAGATAGTCGTGGTGTTTTATTGCTTTGAAGAAACGTACATATTTTGCTCGATGCACCCTCTTGTGGCCTCTGGAGAGAAGCCAAAAGCTTTTTTTCCCCTAACAGAAAATATGCCTTTTAAATGAGAATATAATTCAAGTATTGATAATATTTTAGTACAAAATTCGAATTTAGAAAACTAAATATATACTTTAGAGAGAAATGCATCTTTACGGATTAATTAAATATTTTTTGTTTTTGATTTGAATCATTTTGTTAAAGTAGCAATTTAAAGCTTTCTATAGATACATTTATCATGTCTGTGTGGCATGTATTCGCTGAGTTTCAGTTCATTTTTGTGCAGCGCTCCTTTTCAAGACCGAGATGGCAGAAAGCGCATCCTGTTTGTTTGTTTACTTTATTTTACAAAAGCACAACGTTTTGTTGATATTGTGAGTGCACCCAAATAAAAGTAGACCCTTTACAGTTCGGAATAATGTATTACTCTTACCTTTATGAGCAAAAATGATGGCGTATTTTAAGTTGTTTCCACTGTTATAAGTGATAGCGCTGGTGACTCAATGTCCTGCAAAACGCACTTTAGCATCCACTCTCCGCACCAACGACTGGATATGCGCCTAATAGCGCACATTTGTCTAGGTTAAACTTTTAAACTAACATTGAACTCACTGTCTGCCGCTGGCTGCTTGGTCGTTACTTTAAAAACATAAACTTAGCCTACATGTAACAAACAAAAAATGCTCCAAACGTTTTTCTAAATTAACTTAATACAAAAACGAAACTAAATATAATAACTTTGCCATTATATACAAAACTGAACTATTTTAATTGCTAAAAAAGTAGTATAAGCTGTTTTAGGAGAAGGGAAAAAAAATCGGCTTGGGTTGAACTCGGGCCAAGAGTTCTGATAAGCTGTTGGACAAGGGCCGGGCTAGGGCCTGAGCATCTCGGGCCAGGGTCGGGCTAGGGCCTATATTTGAGGCCCGTGCATATGGAAGCGGATTAGACTCAATAATAATTCAAGCAAAAAACATGATGCACATATGCATATCCCAATTCACATGCACGAAACCCAATTCACATGCACCAAAAAATATATATATTCACGAAAACCAATTCACGTGCACAAAATAAGTATATTAATAAAATACATTTCACAAATCCAAAACACAATTTACAGACGTACAACTGTGTACAAAAATTTTGAATGTTTAAAATTCACAAGTTCATCATGGACTGTGAATGTGTGAATCGCCTTGGATTTGTGTGTGTATTTTTGAGACTTTCCTGGCAGCAAACTCCTCCCACGCGGGACACGCGTACTCTTTAGCCAATCAGATTTGAGCCTGTCGATCGACCAATCGTCTATTTCTGCTGTGGGTGTGCTTACCTGGATGTTACGTCATCAGCGCGAGACCACGGTTCAAGTCACGGCAGAGGTTTGTGCAGTTGATTGTTTCATTTCAGTTAACTAGCCTTGTAAAGGTGTATTGTTTTATCTTTGCATGCTTATTTAAAACTTGGAAGTAAAATCGGTCGTTTAGACACACACGTTAATGTGACCAGTGTAAGCCAGCGGCTGCTGTTTAGTCCAGAGTTTTATGATTTAATATTGATTTAATATTTAATAAATAATCATTATTCACGTGGATAACA
>NW_015542918.1:2816-4599 GCF_001515605.1 Sinocyclocheilus anshuiensis
GTTATTCATTCAAAATATTAGAGAAATATAGAAGCTCAATGCAGAGAAGATCTTGAATGGGTTAAAACCAAAATCAAGCTATTCACACAGAATGCATATTCAGCGCTTTTTTTAGACGGACAAATATGACTGCTGCACTCACGTCTCACAGAAGAGATGTATAGAAAGTCATGCAAAGTTAAAACAGTTGAAACTTTTAGAAAACACGTCACAAATTTGTGGAGGTTTATTCCTTTTCACTGTGTCTCATATGTTTTTAAATGCAGTCTGTGTGAATGGCGCTTCGGCTCTTTGGATTAAGCAATGCATAAATACATGATGCTGTTTTGTTCATAATTGTTTATGCAATTTACGAAATTATATTTGATTTCTCTTTGGATTAAGCAATGCATAAATACATGATGCTGTTTTTGGGAGACAATTAGACCTATACAATAAAGACCTATTTAATCTGCATATAAAACATTAGAAATTAGATATTTGTTTAATTTTTATTGTGTTTGATTGTTAAAACAAAAAATATTTGTTGTTTGTCTCAATAAATTGTTAATTATAAATACAGTGGTTAAATAAAAAAAATTATTGCTTTGTTTTAAAAAAGGTTATAAAAAATGTCAATAATTATCGATACCGAATGATATGAAACATTATTAACAGCGAACTCCTCCCACTCGTACTCTTTAGCCAATCAGATTTGAGCCTGTCGATCGACCAATCATAACCCGCTGTGGGCGTAGGAAGCGCATGTCCTGGGCGTGCCTACCTGGATGTTGCGTCATCAGCGCGAGACCACAGTTCGAGTCCCGATTCAGCAGAGGTTTGTGCTTGATCGTTTGATTTCAGTTAACTAGCCTAGTGGATATGTAGTTTTCTTTTTGCATGTTTACAGTTAAAGCCGTCATTTAGACACACTCGTTAACGTGGCCAGTGTAAGCCAGCGGCTGCTGTTTAGTCCAGCGTGTGTTAGGTTTTAATATTGATCGATGTTTATTTAATAAATAATTATTATTCACTTGAATACCATAGGCTACCGCATTAAGATATTAGATTCATAAACTCAATGTAAAGCATCAAATAAGGTTTTGACTGATGGGACATGTTGTAAATAAATAGATGATTATGAAAATAGTTTTTTGGTATTTTTCAAGCAGTGTCTTGTGTTTTTGTTTATTGAGGACATGAAAGAGCTGTCACAGCAGAGCTTGACTTGTGTCTCAAGTCCTGTGATGGCCCGCATTCAGCTGATGATGTTGTAAGTTTATACACTGAACAAAATTATAAATGCAACACTTTAGTTTTTGCCCCCATTTTTCATGAGCTGAACTCAAAGATCTAAGATTTTTCTATGTACACAAAAGGCCTATTTCTCTCAAATATGGTTCACAAATCTGTGTTAGTGAGCACTTCTCCTTTGCCGAGACAATCCATCCACCTCACAGGTGTGGCATATCAAGATGCTGATTAGACAGCATGATTATTGCACAGGTGTGCCTTAGGCTGGCCACAATAAAAGGCCACTCAAAAATGTGCAGTTTTACTGTATTGGGGGGTCCGGGGGGGGTCCGAAAACCAGTCAGTATCTGGTGTGACCACCATTTGCCTCACGCAGTGCAACACATCTCCTTCGCATAGAGTTGATCAGGTTGTTGATTGTGGCCTGTGGAATGTTGGTCCACTCCTCTTCAATGGCTGTGCGAAGTTGCTGGATATTGGCAGGAACTGGAACACGCTGTCGTATACGCCGATCCAGAGCATCCCAAACATGCTCAATGGGTGACATGTC
>NW_015542918.1:5485-5699 GCF_001515605.1 Sinocyclocheilus anshuiensis
ATATGCATTGTTAAATGTTCTTGTTATTGTTCTGGTTTTATGTCAGAATTAAAACATTCAAAACAAGCCAGTTGTTACAGTTGCTTTATAATATTTATTAATTTATTACTGATTTAATAATTAAAGTTTTCTGAATACTTTGGGAATACCTGACCATGGTTAATTGTATTGTGCCTGTAACATGAAATATGAATTGACAATTATGAGGGAGTAC
>NW_015542919.1:0-141 GCF_001515605.1 Sinocyclocheilus anshuiensis
AAATAGTGTCTGTGCAATCAAGTCGACGATATCGCTGGATATTAAAGGTCCCCTGAAGTGCCTTGAAACACGCTGCGTTATTCTATGTGGTGACGTAATTTCAACTGAAACAGGAAGACAGGGCGGGCCATATCGGGCCGC
>NW_015542919.1:305-1235 GCF_001515605.1 Sinocyclocheilus anshuiensis
CCACAGTCTAATAGATTACCCCCTAGATTCAATATGAAACTCTTAGTAAAACAAAATAGTGGTCATAATCATGCTGAGGCTGTGTAGTTGCAAAAGTGTTTAATATATGCCGACTCGCGCATATGATCCGCTCTGTGTGCGCTGCCGCGGTTTGTGTGAAACAACGTGAAACCAGACCTCATTTGCCCCAATCGAAAGCATATTTACACTGTCTGAATCATTCCCTATCACCTACACTGTACACTACGTGCCATTCACTGTACAGGAAATACTACACTGAACAAGCGACCGATCTCAGCACAGCTTCAGCATCTATCTATAGTGCAGGGGCGGGCGCTTCGGCTTCTAGAGAGCGTTTGATTGGTCAGAAGATTTGATGAGAAGATGAAGTATGATGTGACGTCAAAAAAATCATTGACATTGAGCCGTTTTGGCGGAAGTGACGAACTGCAAGCTTTGAATGCTTATATCTTATAAATGCGAATTTTGTCACTGTTTTGGAGCACACTGCCTTATAGATAACCTTAAGACTAACATATGGATACTAACACCCAAAAAAACTTTTAATTTTGATTTCATGGGGACTTTAAACTGTAGTAATATTTCACAGTATTACTGTTTTTACTGTATTTTTGATCAAATAAATGCAGCCATGGTGAGTATATGAAGTGTCCCCAACTAAGCAAGTCAGAGGCGACAGCGGCTAGGAACCGAAACTCCATTGGTGACAGAATGGAGAGAAAACCTTGGGAGAAACCAGGCTCAGTCGGGGGGCCAGTTCTCCTCTGGCCAGACGAAACCAGCAATTCAATTCCAGGCTGCAGCAAATTCACATTGTGCAGAGGACTCTGGTTTCTGTGGTCTTGTCCCGGTGGTCGTCTGAGACAAGGTCTTTACTGGGGATCTGTATCTGGGGAGCATCTAGTTGTC
>NW_015542919.1:1576-2088 GCF_001515605.1 Sinocyclocheilus anshuiensis
TGTTAGTGTGTTATGTGTAAGCCAGGTTAAAGAGATGGGTCTTTAATCTAGATTTAAACTGACAGAGTGTGTCTGCCTCCCGAACAATGTTAGGTAGGTTATTCCAGAGTTTGCGTGCTAAATAGGAGAAGGATCTGCCACCCGCAGTTGATTTTGATATTCTAGGTATTATCAAATTGCCAGAGTTTTGAGAACGCAGTCGACGTGGAGGATTATAATGCAATAAGAGCTTTTTCAAATACTGAGGTGCTAAACCGTTCAGGGCTTTATAAGTACTAAGCAAGATTTTAAAATCTATATGATGTTTAATAGGGAGCCAGTGCAGTGTTGACAGAACCGGGCTAATATGGTCATACTTCCTGGTTCTAGTAAGAACTCTAGCTACTGCATTTGGACCAGCTGGAGTTTGTTTATTAAGTGTGCAGAACAACCACCCAATAAAGCATTACAATAATCTAACCTTGAGGTCATGAACGCATGAATTAACGTTTCTGCATTTGACATTGAGAGCA
>NW_015542919.1:2376-5771 GCF_001515605.1 Sinocyclocheilus anshuiensis
ACTCGTCATCCAGTTTTTTATATCGACTATGCATTCCGTTAGTTTTTCAAATTGGTATGTTTCGCCGGGCCACAAAGAAATATAGAGCTGAGTATCATCAGCATAACTGTAACACCGTGTTTCCTGATGATACCTCCCAAGGGTAACATGTAAAGTGTGAAAAGTAACGGCCCTAGTACTGAGCCTTGAGGTACTCCATACTGCACTTGTGATTCCTTATTCATTCACTGCTACGAATTGATGGCGGTCATATAAGTACGATTTGAACCATGCTAATGCACTTCCACTAATGCCAACAAAGTTTTCTAGTCTCGCTTTATTTGAACACTGCGGTGTGCGACTGCAATATTTTGTTGTTTTGATTAGACGATCACCAAGTGCTCTAAAATAGAAGGAAATAACATGTTGTATACTTACACAGTACTTCCTAACCGTCGACACACTCATTAGCGCGCGCTGCCTCATTTCAAATATCCCGAGGAAACACGAAACATTTTTGACCAAATCACGGAAGACATACGCAGACTGTCGCCGAACTCACCTTCGCTTCTTCTCAAGTTTTCTCAGACCAGTTGCTGGTGAAGGGTAGGTGTTTTCTTGAGACCAGTTTCCCTACGGATTTTAAATGTGAGGCGCTAAAACACGGGACAAACCGTGAACCATATGGATTTAACACGGAATGCCTTTATTTTCCTTTTGAATACTCGATGATTCCATAATATATGAGCTTGCTGTTATCACAACTTTCTAAAATATATAGTTAAATACTCTCATTAACGGTTCATCCGCGAACGAACCAATTTCACCCAGTGTAACGTTATCTATTAGAATTTAGAGGGATTTTTTATTACAGCAGAGAATGAAAAAAACGGCTAAATTCAATCTGTTCATCATATAAAGCGATCAAGTGTCTTTATGAGTCTCTTTATGATCGAGTCCTCTTTGTTTTTAAGCGACAGAGTGGTATTTATGTAGACTGTCAATGGAGGGACAGAAATCTCTCAAGATTTCATTCAAAATATCTTCATTCGTGTTCCGTTCATTTAAAGTATCTTCTTTTGGGTTTGGAACGACATACGGGTGAGTAAATGATGGCCATTTCTTCCTTTTTAAACTCTTTACATATGTTTGTATCACTGTTCGCGTAGATCTCTCAGATCGCTAGCAGCTGCGCGCTCGACGAGTCACGTGACACGCCAGTTCTATTTATGACGTCACAGACTGGTATAGCACAGAACATATAATACCACTAAATGAGTTCAGTCCAGCGACTATCAGTTGAAGCTCCTGTAGTTCCTTGAGATTGAACTTGACAGAAAGTGTTAACAAACTCAGTCTGTAAACACGGTATTCAAATACACAGAACAAACACAGTCTATAGAATCAAAGATGCAGAAAGCGAATATCATGTGTGCAGACTCACCAGTGGAGACAGAGAGCAGCAGCAGCGAAGTGTTCAAAGACACATTTGAGAACTTACAAGTGAAGATGGAGAGCAGCAGAGCTCATCCGTCGAGTAGCACTGCAGTTTCAGCTGAGAAATATCCTGAACAACCCAACAGGTAACTGTCAGTTAATACAAATCAAAACTGACATGTATACAGAAATAATAGTAGGAGACTATTACTGTGTGACTTCTGTGTAGCATAGCATCAGCACTGAGTCTCTTCCAGAAACATGAACTTCAGTGCAAAACCTGCTAATTATTCTCTTGAACAACATAAAACAGCTCTACATTAGGACAGTTTGACAAGTTAATCAATCAGCTGTAATCTGAGCTAATAATAATGTTTCTAATCAATATTCTTTGTTTGCAGAGAAACACACAAAAGGGAGGAAAGGCTGTGGTTGTTTCAGGAGCGTGCGGAAGGCTGTAAAACGCCACGTCCAAACCCTCAAAACTAGAGTGTGTCCTCGTGTGCCTGACCAGGAGCCATCGCAGGAGCATCCACAAACATCCAGACCAGAACCGACAGCAGACACAGATCCGCTCGAGTCTGAGCCGGTGTTGGATTACGCTCAAGCCACGCAGAGTAGAGCTGTAGCTTCAGCTGAGAGCAGCAGCGACGTGTTCGAGGATGCATTCGAGTACTTACCAGTGGAGAGCAGCACAGCTCAAGCGTCATCTGAGAACAATCCTGAACAACAAAACAACCCAACAGG
Organism: Sinocyclocheilus anshuiensis; assembly: GCF_001515605.1. Lineage (NCBI taxonomy): Eukaryota > Metazoa > Chordata > Actinopteri > Cypriniformes > Cyprinidae > Sinocyclocheilus > Sinocyclocheilus anshuiensis. Next base: position 4,540 of record NW_015542919.1, read on the forward strand.
TAACTGACAATGTCTGTACAAATCTATACTGACATATATAAAGAAATTATAGTAGGAGACGATTACTGTGTGACTTCTGTGTAGTACAGCATCAGCTCTGCTTGTAGTTTGGGGGCACCTCTTTATGAAACATGAACATGAACAACATAAAGCAGCTCTACATTAGGACAGTTTTACAAAATTGATCAATCAGCTGTAATCTGTGCTAGTGGTCGACCGATATTGGTTTTTTGACAGCCAGTGCCGATATCTTGGAATGCAAGGTGTATAAATCTAATTTAATTTAATTAATATTTAAGAAATTTTAAATCATTTGAAAATGGATTAAAAAATAAATGTGTAAAATAAACATACTTCTACTTTAGATGACAAAGTATTTTTCACAAATAAATATTTAATAAAAATATAATTTAAAAGGAAGTAAACACTGTAACCAACAGGGCACTCAGTATTCTGGGAAGTTTGTGTGCATTGGGAATCATTTTTTCAAATAAAGCCAAGGTAACACTCGTTTTACATACAGCAGACAGTGAAACTGACATGAATATGACAGTGGGCAAATACATAAAGCGCAGCATAATTTGAAATCAAGAGTTTAAAGTTAGTCCATCGCGCATCTCAGTGAAGCTGAACTCTCCTCCTGTCCGCATTCAATTCACACGGACCGACCGTTACGCAGAGCACACGCGATCATGCAAGATACAAATGCACACTTCACAAGATCTCACAGCTGGATCCGACTTAAGTTTGCAAGGTCTGTGAAATTAAATGTTTATTAGTCATTCAAAGATTTGTTTAAATGATATAAATGCGTATTTGCTGAATGCTGACGGCAAACGAGAAAGTATTATAATGTTTGCCTTTCTATTACTACTAATATAAAAGGAATCATTATAATACTTATTTTGTATAAATTTTAAAGAGGTCTTATGATGTTGCTAAAAAGAACATTATTTTGTGTATTTGGTGTAATGAAATGTGTTTATGCGGTTTAAGGTTAATAAACGAGGCATTTGTTGCATCCAGTGGGGACATAATTATGAAATATAATGACTTATACTGTCTTTTTACGTGTTGTGTTGCATCGCGTCGCGTAAACATAAAACCATGTCTGCATTTGTGATCGGAGAAACAACAAACAACAAGCGCTACTCTACACTGCTCAAAACTGGCCTTTGAATCATCAGTGGCAAATTCTTTAAATATAAAAAAACGTACTTACAGTCTGTGAG
>NW_015542919.1:6352-6991 GCF_001515605.1 Sinocyclocheilus anshuiensis
GTGGAGGCGGGCGGGCTAGAGTGAGTGGGCTAGAGTGAGAGGAGGCCGGCGGGCTAGAGTGAGTGGGCTAGAGTGAGAGGCGGCCGGCGGGCTAGAGTGAGCGATATATCGGTCGACCACTAATCTGTGCTAATAATAAAGATGTTTCTAATCGATATTCTTTGTTTGCAGAGAAACACACAAAAGGGAAGAAATGTTTCAGGAGCGTGCGGAAAGCTGTAAAACGCTACTTCCAAACCCTCAAAACCAAAGTGTGTCCTCATGTGCCTGACCGGGAGCCATCGCAGGAGCATCCACAAACATCCAGACCAGAACCGACAGCAGACACAGATCCGCTCGAGTCCGAGCCGGTTTTTGATTACACTCAAGCCACGCAGAGTAGAGCTGTAGCTTCAGCTGAGAGCAACCCAACAAAATGAGAACCCAACAACAACCCAACAGATGAGCCTGAACAACAAAACAACCCAACAGATGAGTCTGAACAACAAAACAACCCAACAGATGATCCTGAACAACAACACAACCCAACAGATGAGCCTGAACAACAACACAACCCAACAGATGAGCCTGAACAACAACACAACCCAACAGATGATCCTGAACAACAACACAACCCAACAGATGAGCCTGAACAACAAC